>NC_088416.1:35971306-36031306 GCF_034236695.1 Oncorhynchus nerka
TCCCCTTCCTCTGGCTATGTTCCGGTCCAGCCTGTTTACCATGCATTACAATTGTGTAGAGACTTTAGGGAGGGATTTTCTGGGGTTTTAGTCTCTGTGGAGTTAAATCCTTCTTTCCAGCTGGGCCAAATATATTCATCCAGCTATGACTGGTGGAGCCCTGGGCGGCTGGGACAGTCACAGCCTGACAAATGGGGTCTTATCTGGGCTAAACCAACAGGATGGGAGGCCCACGCCAAAACTTTCACCACCACCAACCTCTCGCCTCAGAGGCATCACTATACATCCAGATCAGCCTTACTTTCTGTACTACCCCACGCACCCCTCCAAACTTCAATTGTAGACAGACTGACCTACAATTCAAATCACCTTGCATCCTAATTAACTACTCAATGTTAGTCAGCCAGTCAGCCAACATTTTCCCATGATACATCACTGTTTTGATGCTCTCGAACACAACCATGGTCTTTTACCTGTGGAACTTTTGGCCATTTATCCAATTTTCCTTACCTGAACATGTACTACCAGTAGGGGGCAGTGGCTCACCCCCCCACTACTGAGTTTTTCCTTACAGGCAGTGTCAGTGTGTATGTAAGACTTATTAAAGTCTCAGCTGGTAAGATCTGAACCTTACTGTTGTTTGCACGTGTTCCAATTCTATATAGGTGTAACAAGGTGGGTCTAGCCGGTTCAGGTCCAGTGCTGTACTTTGTATTCCCATGCTGAAACCAGATGTGTGTGTGTATACATACTACCGTTCAAAAGTTTGGGGTCCCTTAGAAATGTCCTTGTTTTCCATGAAAACATACATGAAATGAGTTGCAAAATTCATTTGGAAATATAATCAAGACATTGACAAGGTTATAAATAATGTTTTTTACATTTTTATTGAAATAATAATTGTGTCCTTCCAACTTTGCTTTCGTCAAAGAGTCCTCCATTTGCAGCAATTACAGCCTTGCAGACCTTTGGCTTCTAGTTGTCAAGTTGTTGAGGTAATCTGAAGAGATTTCACCCCATGCTTCCTGAAGCACCTCCCACAAGTTGGATTAGCTTGATGGACACTTCTTACGTACCATACGGTCAAGCTGCTCCCACAACAGCTCCATAGGGCTGAGATCCGGTGACTGTGTTGGCCGCTCCAATATAGACAGATTATCAACTGACTGCTTCTTCCCTAAATAGTTTGGAGCTGTGCTTTGTGTCATTGTCCTGTTGGCATGGTGTTGGAAAATGGAGTGATAGCCTTCCTTCTTCAAGATCCCTGTTACTCTGTACAAATATCCCACTTTACCACCACCAAAGCACCCCCAGACCATCACATTGCCTCCACCATACTTGACAGATGGCGTCAAGCACTCCTTCAGCATCTTTACATTTTTTCTGCTTCTCACGAATGTTCTTCTTTGATCCGAACACCTCAAACTTAGATTTGTCTGGAAAAAAGTGTTATGGACAATCTTCCTCTGTCCAGTGTCTGTGTTCTTTTGCCCATCTTAATCTTTTGTTTTTATTGGCCAGTCTGAGATATAGCTTTTGCTTTGCAACTCTGACTTGAAGGCCAGCATTCTGGAGTCTCCTCTTCACTGTTGACGTTGAGACTGGTATTTTGCGGGTACTGTTTAATGAAGTAGCCAGTTGAGGACTTGTGAGGCATCTGTTTCTCAAACTAGACACTAATGCACTTGTCCTCTTACTCAGTTGTGCACCGGAGCCTCCCACTCCTCTTTCTATTATGTTTAGAGCCAGTTTGTGCTGTTCTGTGAAGGGAGTAGTACACAGCATTGTACGAGATCTTCAGTTTCTTAGCAATTTCTCGCATGGAAAATGTGAGGAAGGCAGAGGTTTTACGTGTCCCCAACCGATAGTTTATTTGCGTTGTTTAACCTATTTTCCGACTTATTTTGTACATAATGTCGCCACTATCGTCTCTTATAACCGAAAATAACTTCTAGACATCAGGGCTGCGATTACTCACCACGGACTAGCAGAATCCTTTTTTTCGTTCACCAGTCTGACGAACCTGACGCAAAGGATATACTGCTTCCTCGGGAACAGGCCCAGATCCCTGTGATTTGCTTGAAGAGGTGGAGGAGAAAAAGGGGCCGAAGGGCGGGCTGCCTTCTGAGAATTGGTAGGCGATCGAATAAACCACCACTTCCCTACATTCTGCTAGCAAACGTGCAATCTTTGGAGAATTAAATCGATGACCTACACAGAAGATTAAACAACCAATGGGACATTAAAAACTATCTTATGCTTCGAGGAGTCGTGGCTGAATGACGACAATGTCAACATGCAGCTGGCTGGTTATACGCTGTACCGGCAGGATAGAACAGCGGCGTCTGGTAAGACAAGGGGCGGTGGAATATGTATTTTTGTAAATAACAGCTGGTGCACAATATCTAAGGAAGTTTCGAGCTATTGCTCGCCTGAGGTCGAGTATCTCATGATAAGTTGTAGACCACACCACCACAGTCAGAGGCTGGCACTAAGACCGCATTGAATGAGCTGTAAT
Source organism: Oncorhynchus nerka (assembly GCF_034236695.1). Taxonomy (NCBI): domain Eukaryota; kingdom Metazoa; phylum Chordata; class Actinopteri; order Salmoniformes; family Salmonidae; genus Oncorhynchus; species Oncorhynchus nerka. The sequence goes on from NC_088416.1 coordinate 35,973,825, forward strand.
CCACCATAAGCAAACAGGAAAATGCTCACCCAGAGGTGGCGCGCCACGGGAACCTTAAATCCGTTTTACCAAATTTCTATCAGCATGTTAAATGTGCAACCAGAGGAGAAAAGAATTCTGGACCAGCTCTATTCCACACACACAGATGCATACAAAGCTCTCCCTCGCCCTCCATTTGGCAAATCTGACCATAATTATATCCTCCTGATTCCTGCTTACAACCAAAAATTAAAGCAGGAAGCACCTGTGGCTAGATCAATAAAAAAGTGGTCAGATGAAGCAGATGCTAAGCTACAGAACTGTTTTTCTAGCACAGACTGGAATATGTTCTGGGATTCCTCCGATGGCATTGAGGAGTACACCACATTAGTCATTAGCTTCATCAATAAGTGCATCGATAACGTCGGCCCCACAGTGACCGTGCATGCATACATACTAGAGGTCGACCGATTAATCGGAATGGCCGATAAATAGAACCGATTTTAAAGTTTTCATAACAATCGGAAATCTGTATTTTTGGGCGCCGATTAAATGTATTATTATTTTATTTTTTTTTAAACTTTATTTAACTAGGCTAGTCAGTTAAGAACACATTCTTATTTTCAATGACGGCCTAGGAACGGTGGGTTAACTGCCTTGTTCATTGGCAGAACTACAGATTTTCACCTTGTCAGCTCGGGGGATCCAATCTTGCAAACTTAGTTAACTAGTCCAACGCAATAACGACCTGCCTTTCTCTCGTTGCACTCCACAAGGAGACTGCCTGTTACGCGAATGCAGTAAGCCAAGGTAAGTTGCTAGCTGGCATTAAACGTATCTTATAAAAACAATCATAATCACTAGTTAACTACACATGGTTGATGATACTAGATATTATCTAGCGTGTCCTGCGTTGCATATAATCTGACTGAGCATACAAGTATCTGACTGAGCGGTGGTAGGCAGAAGCAGGCTTGTAAACATTCATTCAAACAGCACTTTCGTGCGTTTTGCCAGCAGCTCTTCATTGTGCGTCAAGCATTGCGCTGTTTATGACTTCAAGGCTATCAACTCCCGAGATGAGGCTGGTGTAACCGAAGTGAAATGGCTAGCTAGTTAGCTAACTAGAGGGACGGAAGCTATACTGTTACACTGGCAATACTAAAGTGCCTATAAGAACATCCAATAGTCAAAGGTTAATGAAATACAAATGGTATAGAGGGAAATATTCATATAATAACTACAACCTAAAACTTCTTACCTGGGAATATTGAAGACTCATGTTAAAAGGAACCACCAGCTTTCATATATTCGTTCTGAGCAAGGAACTGAAACATTAGCTTTCTTACAGAACACATATTGCACTTTTACTTTCTTCTACAACACTTTGTTTTTGCATTATTTAAACCAAATTTGAACATGTTTTATTATTTACTTGAGGCTAAATTGATTTTATTGATGTATTATATTAAGTTAAAATAAGCGTTCGTTCACTATTGTTGTAATTGTCATTATTACATTTTTTTTATATAAATAAATTGGCCGATTAATCGGCATCGGCTTTTTTGGTCCTCCAATAATCGGTATCGCCGTTGAAAAATCATAATCGGTCGACCTCTAATACATACCCCAACCGGAAGCCATGGATTACAGGCAGCATCCGCACTGAGCTAAAGGCTAGAGCTGCTGCTTTCAAGGAAGGAGTGGGACTCTAACCTGGAAGCTTATAAGAAATCCTGCTATGCCCTCTGACGAACCATCAAACAGGCAAAGCATCAATATGGGGCTAAGATCGAATCGTACTACACCGGCTCTGACGTTCGACGGATGTGACAGGACTTGCAAACCATTACAGACTACAAACGGAAGCACACAGCCACAAGCTGCCCAGTGACACAAGCCTACTAGGCGAGCTAAACTACTTATGCTCGCTTCGAGGCAAATAGCACTGAAACATGCATGGTAGTACCTGCTGTTCCGGGAGACTGTGTGATCATGCTCTCCGCAGCCGATGTGAGTAAGACCTTTAAAAAAGTCAACATTCAAAAGGCCGCTGGGCCAGACAGATTACCAGGACGTGTACTCCGAGCATGCGCTGACCAACTGGTAAGTGTCTTTTCAACCTCTATCCCTGTCCGAGGCTATAATACCAACATGTTTTAAGCAGAGTGCCTGTGCCCAAGAACATTAAGGTAACCTGCCTAAATGACTACCGACCCGTAGGACTCACATCTGTAACCATTAAGTTCTTTGAAAGGCTGGACATGGCTCACATCATCACCATTATCCCAGGAACCCTAGACCCACTCCAATTTGTATACCGCCCCAACAGATCCACAGATGATGCAATCTCTATTGCACTCCACACTGCCCTTTCCAGCATCCATGTGAGAATGCTATTCATTGACTACAGCTCAGCGTTCAACACCATAGTGCTCTCAACGCTCATCAACAAGCTAAGGACCCTGCGACTGAACACCTCCCTCTGCAACTGGATCCTGGACTTCCTGACGGGCCGCCTCCAGGTGGTAAGGGTAGGTACCAACACATCCGCCACGCTGATCCTCAACCCAGGTGCCCCTCAGGGGTGCGTGCTCAGTTCCCTCCTGTACTCCCTGTTCACTCATGACTGCACGGCCAGGCATGACTCCAACACCATCATTGCATTGGCCGATGATACAACAGTGGTAGGCCTGATCACGGACAACGATGAGACCACCTATAGAGAGGTCAGAGACCTGGCTGTGTGATGCCGGGACGAACAACCTCTCCCTCAACGTGATCAAGACAAAGGAGATGATTGTGCACTACAGGAAAAATAGGACAGAGCACGCCCCCATTCTCATCGACGGGGCTGCAGGTTGAGAGCTTCACATTCCTTGGTTTTCACATCACCAACAAACTAACATGGTCCAAGCACACCAAGGCAGTCGTGAAGAGGGCATTACAAAACCTATTCCCCCTCAGGAGACTGAAAAGATTTGGCATGGGTCCTCAGCTCCTCAAAAGGTTCTACAGCTGCACCATCGAGAGCATCCTGACGGGTTGCGTCACTTCCTGGTATTGTAACTGCTCGGCCTCCGACCGCAAGGCATTACAGAGGGTAGTGTGAACACCCCAGTACATCACTCGGGCCAAACTTCCTGCCATCCAGGACCTCTATACCAGGCGGTGTCAGAGGAAGGCCCTAAAAATTGTCAGACTCCAGCCACCTTAGTCATAGACTGTTCTCTCTGCTACCGCATGGCAAGCGGTACCGGAGCGCCAAGTCTAGGCCCAAGAGGCTTCTAAACAGCTTCTACCCCCAAGCTATAAGACTCCTGAACATCTAATCAAATGGCTACCCAGACTATTTGCATTGCCCCCCCACCCCTCTTTTACACCACTGCTACTCTCTGTTGTCATCATCTATGTATATTAACTTTAATAGCTCTACCCACATGTACATATTATCTCAACTAACTGGTGACCACGCACATTGACTCTGTACCGGTACCCCCTGTATATAGTCTCACTATTGTTATTTTACTACTGTACTTAATTACTTGTTACTTTTATTACTTATTCTTATCTCTATTTTTTTTAAACTGCATTGTTGGTTAGGGGCTCGTAAGTAAGCGTTTCACTGTAAGGTCTACACCTGTGTTCGGCACGTGACTAATACAATTTGATTTGAATAGCCTTAATTTCTCAGAACAAGAATAGACTGACGAGTTTCAGAAGAAAGTTCTTTGTTTCTGGCCATTTTGAGCCTGTAATTTAACCCACAAATGCTGATGCTCCAGATACTCGACTAGTCTAAAGAAGGCCAGTTTTGTTGCTTCTTTAATCTACACAACAGTTTCATGTTATTTTAATGGACAAAAAACAAAGAAATTTCTAAGTGACCCCAAACTTTTGAATGGTAGTGTATATACTGAACAAAAATATAAGTGCAACAATTAACAATTTTACTGAGTTACAGTTCATATAAGGAAATCAGTCAATTGAAATAATTTCGTTAGGCCCTAATCTATGGATTTCACGTGACTGGGCAGTGGCGCAACTATGGGTGGGCCTGGGAGGGTGTAGGCCCACCCACTGGGGAACCAGACCCAGCCAATTATAATGGTTTTTCCAACAAAAGGGTTTTTACTGCAGACAGAAATACTAGTTTCATCAGCTGTCCGGGTGGATGGTCTCAGATGAATCTGCAGCTGAAGAAGCCGGATGTGGAGGTCCTGTGCTGGCATGGTTACATGTGGTCTGCGGTTGTGAGGCCGAAGGTGACGTACTGCTAAATTCTCTAAAGCGATGTAGGTGGCGGCTTATGGTAGAGAAATTAACTTTGAATTATCTTGTAACAGCTCTGGTTGGCATTCCTGCAGTCAGCAAGTCAATTGCATGTTCTCTCAACCTGAGACATCTCTGGCATTGTGTTGTGTGACAAAGCTGCACATTTTTAGTGGGCTTTTATTGTCCCCAGGACAAGGTGCACCTGTGTAATGACCATGCTGTTTAAACATCTTCTTGATATGCCATACCTGTCAGGTGGATGGATTACTTTGGCAAAAGAGAAAAGCTCACTAACAGGGATATTAACAAATTTGTGAACAACATTTTAGAGAAATAAGCTTTATGTGCATATGGAACATTTCTGTTTTTTACATTTATTTAAGCTTATGACATCTGGGACCAACACTTTACATGTTGCGTTTTGTTTTTGTTCAGTGCATTCGGAAAGTATTCAGACAGCCTTGTTCTAAAATTGATCAAATTACTTTTTTCCCCCCGCATCAATCTACACACAATACCCTATAATGACAAAGTGTAAACAGGTTTTTAGAAATATTTACAAATTGAAACTGAAATACCTTATTTACATAAGTATTCAGACCCCTTGATGTTTCTGCAACATAATTGGATTCCACCTGTGGCAAATTCAATTGATTGGACAGGATTTGGAAAGGTACACACCTGTCTTTTATAAGGTCCCACAGTTGACAGTGCATGTCAGAGCAAAACCAAGCCATGAGGTCAAAGGAATTGTCCGTTGAGCTCTGAGAAAGGATTGTGTCGAAGCACAGATCTGGGGAAGGGTACCAAAACATTTCTGCAGCATTGAAGGTCCCCAAGAACACAGTGACCTCCATCATTCTTAAATGGAAGAAGTTTGAACCATCAAGACAAGGAGGTGACCAAAGACTCTCAGACCATGAGAAACAAGATTATCTGGTCTGATGAAACTAAGACTGAACTCTTTGGCCTGAATGCCAAGCGTCACGTCTGGAGGAAACCTGGCACCATCCTTACAGTGAAGCATGATGGTGGCAGCATCATGCTGTGGGGATGTTTTTAAGTACCAGGTACTGGGAGACTAGTCAGGATTGAGGGAATGCAGAGTAAAGAGAGATCCTTAATGAAAACCTGCTCAGGACCTCAGGCCCCAGCCCCAGGTTCACCTTCCGACAGGACAAAGACCCTAAGTGATATTTCAGATTTTGCTTTGTCATTATGTGGTCAAATTTAAACCATTTTAGAATAAGGCTGTAACATAACAAAATGTGGAAAAAGTCAAGGGGTCTGAATATTTTCCGAAGGCACTGTGTATGTAATATAGAATATATAGATAGATAGATATCTATCATTGGCTGAAACATCCACCCTTTATCTTCATCACTCCAACCCTGCTGTAGTACTGAACCAGTGCCACTCTCCTACTCCCTTACACTCCCCATGTTTAATACTCCCTAATTATCTTCATCACCCCAACCCTGCTGTAGTACTGAACCAGTGCCACTCTCCTACTCCCTTACACTCCCCATGTTTAATACTCCCTAATTATCTTCATCACCCCAACCCTGCTGTAGTACTGAACCAGTGCCACTCTCCTACTCCCTTACACTCCCCATGTTTAATACTCCCTAATTATCTTCATCACCCCAACCCTGCTGTAGTACTGAACCAGTGCCACTCTCCTACTCCCTTACACTCCCCATGTTTAATACTCCCTAATTATCTTCATCACCCCAACCCTGCTGTAGTACTGAACCAGTGCCACTCTCCTACTCCCTTACACTCCCCATGTTTAATACTCCCTAATTATCTTCATCACCCCAACCCTGCTGTAGTACTGAACCAGTGCCACTCTCCTACTCCCTTACACTCCCCATGTTTAATACTCCTAATTATCTTCATCACCCCAACCCTGCTGTAGTACTGAACCAGTGCCACTCTCCTACTCCCTTACACTCCCCATGTTTAATACTCCCTAATTATCTTCATCACCCCAACCCTGCTGTAGTACTGAACCAGTGCCACTCTCCTACTCCCTTACACACTCCCCATGTTTAATACTCCCTAATTATCTTCTACTAAGAGCTTATTATTTTTCATAAGCCATTATGTTATAAAAGAGTAATTTAACTTACTTGTTCATTCTCCACAAGCGTATCAGGGACTCTTTCATTAATTATTTGATAAAATGTCAACACAATACTCTCCTCTGTGGTCGTTTTCTTTTCACTCGAACCCTGGGGTAGAGGAGGGCTTTTATCTCTGGTGGAAAGGGAAGTTAACTTTCTGTAATTTGCAGGGTGACTCATGATGGCTCACTAAATAAAAAGAAGATGGAGAACAAGCTACAGGATGAAAAATACAGAAGTTTTAGCGCCGGTACAGCCGTCTAGCTCTAGCTAACGCAACCTCATTTGATACTTGGGAGTGAAATTATAGTGTGATAGTAACTTTTTAATATATTTTCATCACTAAATTGGCAGGTTATGAACACCCTCAGGTAGATGTCAACGCTTTCCAGTGTGAGGAGTTAGACAGCTGTAAGAGGATGAAATGAATTCCATTATGCAGTGCAAATCTAACAATGCATTCTGTAGGAAGACTACAATATCCTGTCTGAGTGGTTGGTTTTATGTAATTGCATTAGTATATGACTTTGGGTAAGGAAACTACTGCTGCATCCTGTAGAATATCCCTGGTAGTTGGCTAAATGGAGAAAAATGAATCCACTCGATGCATTTGCTAAGTACAGAAAAGGTGGTAAATATGAGTATGCAGGCTATTGAAGAACTGGGACATTTTCAGATTCCAATAATTGTGCACAGATCCTTGCGACTAGGGGCCGTGCATTATCATGCTGAAACATGAGGTGATGGTGGTGGATGAATGGCAGCGAGACAATGGGCCTCAGGATCTCGTCACGTCAAATTGTCATCGATAAAATGCAATTGTGTTACTTATGCCTACCCATACCATAACCCCACCGCCACCATGCTGCACTCTGTTCACAACATTGACATCAGCAAACTGCTCACCCATATGTCTGCCATCTGCCCGGTACAGTTAACCGGGATTCATCTGTGTAGAGCACACTTCTCCAGCGTGCCAGTGGCCATCGAAGGCGAGCATTTGCCCACTGAAGTCGGTTATGACGCCAAACTGCAGTCTGGTCAAGACCCTGGTAAGGACGACGAGCACGCAGATGAGCTTCCCTGAGACGGTTTTTGACAGTTTGTGCAGAAGTTCTTCAGTTGTGCAAACCCACAGTTTCATCAGCTGGAACACTGCTGCGGGGACTTGCTTCCATTCAGCCACAACAGCATTAGTGTGGGGCGGCAGGGTAGCCTAGTGGTTAGAGCGTTGGACTAGTAACCGAAAGGTTGCAAGTTCAAATCCCCCAGCTGACAAGGTACAAAATCTGTCGTTCTGCCCCTGAACAGGCCACTGTTCCTAGGCCGTCATTGAAAATAAGAATTTGTTCTTAACTGACTTGCCTAGTAAAATAAAGGTAAAATAAAATAAAGTGAGGTTGGGCGATAAGGCCTGGCTCGCAGTCGGAGTTCCAATGAATTCCAAAGCCGTTTTTATTGTCGTTGAGGTCAGGGCTCTATGCAGGCCAGTCAAGTTCTTCCACACCGATGTCGACAAACCGTTTTGCTTTATGAACAGGGTAATTGTCATGCTGAAACAGGATAGGGCCTTCCCCAAACTGTTGCCACAAAGTTGGAAGCATAGAATCGTCTAGAATGTCATTGTATGCTGTAGCTTTAAAATTTCCCTTCACTGGAACTAAGGGGCCTAGCCCGAACCATGAAAACAGCCCCAGACCATTTATTCCTCATCCACCAAACTTTACAGTTGGCACTGCATTCGGGCAGGTAGTATTCTCCTGGCATCCGACAAACTCAGATTCGTGTTTTGGACTGCCAGATGGTGAAGCGTTATTCATCACTCCAGAGAATGTGTTTCCACTGCTCCAGAGTCCAATTGTGGTAAGCTTTACTCCACTCCAGCCGACGCTTGGCATGTGTATGGTGATCTTAGGCTTATGTGCGGCTGCTCGGCAATGTAAACCCATTTCATGAACAGTTATTGTGCTGATGTTGCTTCCAGAGGCAGTTTGGAGCTCTGTAGTGAGTGTTGCATCCGATGACAGATGATTTTTATGCGTTTCAGCATTCGGCGGTCTTGTTGTGTGGTCTGTCACTTTGCAGCTGAGCCGTTGTTGCTCCGTTTCCACTTCACAGTAACAGCACTTACAGGGGCAGCTCTAGCAGGACAGAAATGTGATGAACGGACTTATTGGAAAGGTAGCGTCCTATGACGGTGCCACGTTGAAAGTCACTGAGCTCTTCAGTAAGGCCATTCTACTGCCAATGTTTGTCTATGGAGATTGCATGGCGGTGTGCTCGATTTTATACACCTTTCAGCAACGGTGTGGGGCTGAAATAGCCGAATCCACTCATTTGAAGGGGTGTCCACATACACTATATATACACACTAAAGTATCATCACTTCACTCAAAGTTATATAACTATATGATAGTTATTATATCAATATTTGCTCATAAAGGCACTTCCACCGACATTATTCGCATAATTAATTTTACCTACACAAAAAGATCCCAACATGAACGAACATTGTTGGCATTTCTAAAATTGTACTGGAATGTCATGTTTCCATCAAACGTAATCAAACAGGTAATTCATCCGCATGAAATGGTTGGATGGAAACGTGGTTACTGACACAGACCCCACAAGGGGTGATGGGACCGACTACTGATAAAGAATTTGACTCACTTTATGCTCCACGCAAGGATTGATCATCAAAGCACTAGTGCAAAGGTAGGTCAATCTTCCAGGTATCTGTAGTGAATAGGCAAAAAAGTCCTAGTGGTAACCTATTATATGGTAAAATAACTCAAACTTACCATGAAAGAGAATGAATCACACAGGCATGCAAGTTGTGTTGTTCAAGGATGCTCTGTTCAGGCAAAGATAATGACTACAGTAACTGCCCCTGTCATTTGTGGTTCAAGTGTGCAAACCCGTCATTTGTGGTTCAAGTGTGTAAACCCATCATTTGTGGTTCAAGTGTGTAAACCCATCATTTGTGGTTCAAGTGTGTAAACCCATCATTTGTGGTTCAAGTGTGTAAACCCATCATTTGTGGTTCAAGTGTGTAAACCCATCATTTGTGGTTCAAGTGTGTAAACCCATCATTTTCCACACGCTGAACCACTTTCGCTGCATAGGCCTAAAGAGCTTGAATGTATATTTAAAAAACGATGTGTTTAAAAAGAAAGAGGGATGCAAAGTTTAGTCTCAATAGGGAAAGAGTTAAGAGCTGGAAGGAATTTGCAACAAGCACACCACAATCACAACTTTTGGGAATGTCTCTAGAGACGTTAATTTGGATAAAATGCCTTCGGCTTTTATTAGTATATAATATGCTAAGTGTGTCTCTATCTCTGTCTAAATGACTGCTGCCTCATTCCCAGATTTACAAACCAAATCTAGTCAACCTAGGCTAATTCAGGCCTGGGGTGGTCTACAAGCAAGTCCTCATTTTTCTGTTCAGAAATGAAGAGCAAAAGTCTAGCCGACAGCCAATGGATTTCTAAATTGCCGACCCATTGGTCAAAATGAACTCTGGCGCCAACTACATTGTTCACAAACCATGCTGCTGCTGTAGCATTCAGGGGTTGGCCAGTTTTGCCATGCTCTCTCACATTTTATAGCCTAGCCTATATATTTGAACAGACTATTGATTTCTAGATAAAGATAATTGAATGCTTCCTTGTCCACCCATATAGTGATCATGTACGCAGTAGGCTAGTTCATTTAGTGGGAGGGCAACAGGAAAATGGAGATATTAAAACTGTGAATGTTACATTGCATTCTAAGCAAGATTTGGTTGGGCCCCCAACGCAAAACATTTCAGTGGCCGGTGGAGAGAGAAATGTATGTTTTAAAGTACATTTCCTGCAGTTCCACACATTTTGCCATGGGGTCTAGAGAAATGTTTTCAGCCATGACTTATGCCATGTTAATGATATATGAGTGAACGTGAGGTCAAGGCCCCTGGGATGCGTGCCCGGTCGGTATTTGGACATGATAACTGACTAGACTAACTTACCAATCTAAAATGTTCTCCCATGTCATCCCGTTCCTTCACACTCTCCACTGGCTTCCATATGAGGCTTCCATTTGAAGACCATGGTACTTGCCTACAGAGCAACTAGAGTAACTGCCCCTCCCTACCTTCAGGCTTATGCTCAAACCCTACACCCCAACCTGTGACTATGACTGTGATATGTGGTTGTCCCACCTAACTAACTTAATGTGAATGCACTAAATGTTAGTCAATCTGGACATTAAAATGTAAAAATTGTTAGCTTACATTGCTAATTGTGTGACTCTCAATGACTGACAAAACAAGAGAGAAACAGATGATGCATGACCAAGTTTCAAACTTTTACTATTCTGATTCTCATCAGTCAGATGAGACACCAACTGAGTTCCCAAAACCTGCTTATGTTGCTTATGCCTGGAACCGGCCCTGTGTAGAGGACTATATTTAAGAAATAAGGCCTAAGGGGGTGTCGTTTTTGGCCAATATGCCACGGCTAAGGGCTGTTCTTATTCACGATAAACTGGTTTCCAATGTAATTCAATTTTTGTCATACACGTGGTATATGGTCTGATATACCACGGCTGTCAGCCAATCAGCATTCAGGGCTCAAACCAACCAGTTTATAATTATCTTCTTATTGGCTAGCACCATACATGCTCTCACCACTCCAAAGCTCCTAACTCCATGTCTGTTTCTATTTCATCAAATTTGTAGCCCTCTCCATTTACTATGCTCTTCCTCTCCCTCGATCGTCTCTTCTTCTCTTTTTGCACACATAGCCACACTCCTTTCTCTTCTCAGTCCCCCTTGGTCTCCCCTTGTCTCCTTGTATTACTTGGCACATGCAGCCCTGCTCTCTCCACGCTATACCCCTGCCACCCCCTATACCGACACACACTGTTACATATCTCTGGGTCAAATGTAGCTTCAACACACAAGTTCTCTCATACAGACTCTGTGATATATTTCACTCACACTAACACACATACACTGGGATACACAGAACACACATATTTGGGGTTATGTCTCTGCATTACTTCTCTCTATGTGATATCTCTGTACAGTCCTTGCCTGCTGGGCACAAAATGCAGTGTTTGTTAACAGTGGGGGAGTGGAGACTTTGTCTTTCTCCTGCTTCCCCTCTCATTGCCCCCCCCCCTCCTTCTGTCTCTCTCCACCCCTCTCCATCACTCCTCATGCGTGATCTCTCTCCTCCACCTTTCCCTAACCACCCCTCTCCACCACTCCTCATGCGTGATCCCTCTCCTCCACCTTTCCCTAACCACCCCTCTCCACCACACCTCATGCGTGATCTCTCTCCTCCACCTTTCCCTAACCACCCCTCTCCACCACTCCTCATGCGTGATCCCTCTCCTCCACCTTTCCCTAACCACCCCTCTCCATCACTCCTCATGCGTGATCTCTCTCCTCCACCTTTCCCAAACCACCCCTCTCCACCACTCCTCATGCGTGATCCCTCTCCTCCACCTTTCCCTAACCACCCCTCTCCACCACACCTCATGCGTGATCTCTCTCCTCCACCTTTCCCTAACCACCCCTCTCCACCACTCCTCATGCGTGATCTCTCTCCTCCACCTTTCCCTAACCACCCCTCTCCACCACACCTCATGCGTGATCTCTCTCCTCCACCTTTCCCTAACCACCCCTCTCCACCACTCCTCATGCGTGATCTCTCTCCTCCACCTTTCCCTAACCACCCCTCTCCACCACACCTCATGCGTGATCTCTCTCCTCCACCTTTCCCTAACCACCCCTCTCCATCACTCCTCATGCGTGATCTCTCTCCTCCACCTTTCCCTAACCACCCTTCTCCACCACTCTTCATGCGTGATCTCTCTCCTCCACCTTTCCCTAACCACCACTCCTCATGCGTGATCTCTCTCCTCCACCCCTCTCCACCACACCTCATGCGTGATCTCTCTCCTCCACCTTTCCCTAACCATCCCTCTCCACCACTCCTCATGCGTGATCTCTCTCCTCCACCTTTCCCTAACCATCCGTCTCCCTGACAATCTGCGTCCTGCATCCATCCGTCAGTCGGTTAGTGGTGAGATGGGGGATATGAAAACAGGCGGGCGGAAAAGAAAAATGAGAGCAAGAGGGAAAGAAAAACAGAAGCAGATTCAATGAGACTTCACTGTGGAGAGGAGGAGTGTGTTTGTGTGTGCTCTATCCTCTCTCTCTCTCTGCGCGAGCGTGTGTGCGTCTCTTCTGGCTCCACTGTTGTTCACTGGCTCCATGGATGAGCTGGGAAGAGGAGGGAGAGCGGAATCAGCGGATGCGTCTGGCCAGAGGAGAACGGGAGGACTTTGATCGGCATGCGCGACAAACTGGCGGCGCTGATCATCAGCGGCTCTATCTCCATCCCTCCCTTCCCCCCCTCTCTCCCCTTCTCTCCCTTTCTCTCTCACGTGCACGCACACTCACACACAGGCTGGATGTCATCTCGCTAGGCTGAACAAGAGGTGCTTAGGCTTGTCATTAGTCGCACAGGGAGATCCAGAGAGTTGAGTGTGTGTGTGAAGTGGGGACACTGAATACACAGAGGTGGCTTTGATTGGCTCGTGGCTTAAATGACTCTCTCACTCTGTGTCACAGTGGACTTACCTCTGGGATCCTGACAATGAAAACGGTCCCTGAGAGAAGGAGAGAGGGCGGGGGGATATTGGAGGAGTGGAGGGGAGAGGTTTCAGGCACAGAGAGGCTGGCATCCAGAGTAACTAGGGACAGAGAAAGAGTGGAGGCACGGAAGGAAGGGATGCCCTGGGGGTGCATCTTTCTATTCTTCACGCTCTCTTTTCTATCTGGAGTAAGGACTTGGGGGTTGTGAAGGTCTCTGCCTCGTGTTCTTCCTCTCTCTCTGTCTGTAGGTCTGTCTTAACTCTCTGGGTTGCTTTATTTTGTTCTGTGTCTGTGTTTGTCACTCTTTCTGTGCTGCAGGTGTGTATGCCCCTCCTCTTTCTCTCTTTCTCTGTGTGAACTGAACGTGTGATTGTGTTCCTTTTCTAGGTGGAAGTTCAGGGCTCTCATTGCATTGCCTCTCTTTCTCTCTCTCTGTGTATGTGTGTGTGTCTCTGTAGGTGTCTGTGTATTGGGGCGTCCTTGGCTGTGGGACCGGAGGGGTCATGATGGACCTAAAGGAGAGTTGTGGCAGTGAGGGGAGCCATGAGAGCTCCAGTCAGCACCCGTCCTCCTGGCAGGCCTTCTCCCACACCAGCACGCTCCACGGCCTGCGCTTCATCTTCCCCTACGGCCGGCCAACACCTCGCCGCCTGCTCTGGGCCGCCGCTCTGCTGGCCTGCCTGGGCCTCCTGGCCCTGGAGAGTGCCGAGCGCCTGGCCTACTTCCTCTCCTACCCCCATGTGACGAGCGTGGATGCCGTGATGTCGGGCAGCTTGTTGTTCCCTGCCGTCACCGTGTGCAACCTCAACGCCTACCGCTTCAGCCGCCTGTCCCGCAATGACCTGTACCACGCTGGGGAGCTGCTGGCCCTGCTGGACGTCCACCTGAGGATCCCTGAGCCCCAGCTGGCCGAGCCCCACGTCCTGGCCTTCCTCACAGACAAGGCCAACTTCACCGCCTACAGGCCCAAGTCCTTCAGCATGCGTGAGTTCACCGAGAGGGTGGGCCACGACCTTAAGGAGATGATGCTCTACTGCCGATACCAAGGCCAGGAGTGCAGCCACAAAGACTTCAAAATCGTAAGTCTACTCATAGTCTCCCTGTCTTTGCTCAGGTCTGGCACGGGTCAGATCTGCTGCTACTGCAGCGCAGTTGAGTCTCTCACTCAGAAGGCTTTGTCTGTCAAGTGTTAATGTGTATTCTGTGATATGGTCTACAAGTTTTCAAAGACTGGTAGAGGTTTTTTCCCTCTGAGTTGACTTGATGTATGTTGGTAGCTGATGCTGTTTCCTCCGATGCTACTGTGCACCGGGTCCCCTGCTGTGTATTTCTCTTGATATTTTTGTACTTCCATCTACAGGTTGTTTTTTAGTGATTGTGTACTGTAATCACACACTGCAGCTGTCCTGCTATTGTTATCTTTATTTCTTCCACAGGATAGCTCTTGGGGTTTTGATAGTCTGTTCTACAGGTCTCTTGATAGTCCCCATACATATGGAATAAGTCGTTTGTCTTTGGGCTGAACACATGTGATATAATTTCAGATTTAATGGAATGACAGCTCTCGTTACCCAGTTACAGCTGTTGTTGCCCAGTTACAACTCTAGTTGGCCAGTTACTACTGTTGTTGCCCAGTTACAACTCTAGTTGGCCAGTTACAGCTGTTGTTGCCCAGTTACAACTCTAGTTGGCCAGTTACTACTGTTGTTGCCCAGTTACTGCTCTTGTTACCCAGTTACAGCTGTTGTTGCCCAGTTACAACTCTAGTTGGCCAGTTACTACTGTTGTTGCCCAGTTACAGCTGTTGTTGCCCAGCTACAGCTGTTGTTGGCCAGTTACAACTCTAGTTGGCCAGTTACTACTGTTGTTGCCCAGTTACAGCTGTTGTTGCCCAGCTACAGCTGTTGTTGCCCAGTTATTTCTCTTGTCCACATACAGCTCTAGTTGGCCAGTTACATCTCTTGTTGGCCAGTTACAACTCTAGTTGGCCAGTTACAGCTGTTGTTGCCCAGTTACAACTCTAGTTGGCCAGTTACAGCTGTTGTTGCCCAGTTACAACTCTAGTTGGCCAGTTACTACTGTTGTTGCCCAGTTACAACTCTAGTTGGCCAGTTACTACTGTTGTTGCCCAGTTACAACTCTAGTTGGCCAGTTACAGCTGTTGTTGCCCAGTTACAACTCTAGTTGGCCAGTTACTACTGTTGTTGCCCAGTTACTGCTCTTGTTACCCAGTTACAGCTGTTGTTGCCCAGTTACAACTCTAGTTGGCCAGTTACAGCTGTTGTTGCCCAGTTACAACTCTAGTTGGCCAGTTACAGCTGTTGTTGCCCAGTTACAACTCTAGTTGGCCAGTTACTACTGTTGTTGCCCAGTTACTGCTCTTGTTACCCAGTTACAGCTGTTGTTGCCCAGTTACAACTCTAGTTGGCCAGTTACTACTGTTGTTGCCCAGTTACAACTCTAGTTGGCCAGTTACTACTGTTGTTGCCCAGTTACAACTCTAGTTGGCCAGTTACTACTGTTGTTGCCCAGTTACAACTCTAGTTGGCCAGTTACTACTGTTGTTGCCCAGTTACAACTCTAGTTGGCCAGTTACTACTGTTGTTGCCCAGTTACTGCTCTTGTTACCCAGTTACAGCTGTTGTTAACCAGTTACAACTCTAGTTGGCCAGTTACTACTGTTGTTGCCCAGTTACTGCTCTTGTTACCCAGTTACAGCTGTTGTTGCCCAGTTACAACTCTAGTTGGCCAGTTACAGCTGTTGTTGCCCAGTTACAACTCTAGTTGGCCAGTTACAGCTGTTGTTGCCCAGTTACAACTCTAGTTGGCCAGTTACTACTGTTGTTGCCCAGTTACTGCTCTTGTTACCCAGTTACAGCTGTTGTTGCCCAGTTACAACTCTAGTTGGCCAGTTACTACTGTTGTTGCCCAGTTACAACTCTAGTTGGCCAGTTACAGCTGTTGTTGCCCAGTTACAACTCTAGTTGGCCAGTTACTACTGTTGTTGCCCAGTTACTGCTCTTGTTACCCAGTTACAGCTGTTGTTGCCCAGTTACACCTCTAGTTGGCCAGTTACTACTGTTGTTGCCCAGTTACAACTCTAGTTGGCCAGTTACTACTGTTGTTGCCCAGTTACAACTCTAGTTGGCCAGTTACTACTGTTGTTGCCCAGTTACAACTCTAGTTGGCCAGTTACTACTGTTGTTGCCCAGTTACAACTCTAGTTGGCCAGTTACTACTGTTGTTGCCCAGTTACTGCTCTTGTTACCCAGTTACAGCTGTTGTTGCCCAGTTACAACTCTAGTTGGCCAGTTACTACTGTTGTTGCCCAGTTACAACTCTAGTTGGCCAGTTACTACTGTTGTTGCCCAGTTACAACTCTAGTTGGCCAGTTACTACTGTTGTTGCCCAGTTACAACTCTAGTTGGCCAGTTACATTTACATTTACATTTAAGTCATTTAGCAGACGCTCTTATCCAGAGCGACTTACAAATTGGTGCATTCACCTTATGACCTCCAGTGGAACAGTAGTGCATCTAAATCTTTTCAGGGGGGGGGGTGAGAGGGATTACTTTATCCTATCCTAGGTATTCCTTAAAGAGGTGGGGTTTCAGGTGTCTCCGGAAGGTGGTGATTGACTCCGCTGTCCTGGCGTCGTGAGGGAGTTTGTTCCACCATTGGGGGGCCAGAGCAGCGAACAGTTTTGACTGGGCTGAGCGGGAACTGTACTTCCTCAGTGGTAGGGAGGCGAGCAGGCCAGAGGTGGATGAACGCAGTGCCCTTGTTTGGGTGTAGGGCCTGATCAGAGCCTGGAGGTACTGAGGTGCCGTTCCCCTCACAGCTCCGTAGGCAAGCACCATGGTCTTGTAGCGGATGCGAGCTTCAACTGGAAGCCAGTGGAGGGAGCGGAGGAGCGGGGTGACGTGAGAGAACTTGGGAAGGTTGAACACCAGACGGGCTGCGGCGTTCTGGATGAGTTGTAGGGGTTTAATGGCACAGGCAGGGAGCCCAGCCAACAGCGAGTTGCAGTAATCCAGACGGGAGATGACAAGTGCCTGGATTAGGACCTGCGCCGCTTCCTGTGTGAGGCAGGGTCGTACTCTGCGGATGTTGTAGAGCATGAACCTACAGGAACGGGCCACCGCCTTGATGTTAGTTGAGAACGACAGGGTGTTGTCCAGGATCACGCCAAGGTTCTTAGCGCTCTGGGAGGAGGACACAATGGAGTTGTCAACCGTGATGGCGAGATCATGGAACGGGCAGTCCTTCCCCGGGAGGAAGAGCAGCTCCGTCTTGCCGAGGTTCAGCTTGAGGTGGTGATCCGTCATCCACACTGATATGTCTGCCAGACATGCAGAGATGCGATTCGCCACCTGGTCATCAGAAGGGGGAAAGGAGAAGATTAATTGTGTGTCGTCTGCATAGCAATGATAGGAGAGACCATGTGAGGTTATGACAGAGCCAAGTGACTTGGTGTATAGCGAGAATAGGAGAGGGCCTAGAACAGAGCCCTGGGGGACACCAGTGGTGAGAGCACGTGGTGTGGAGACGGATTCTCGCCACGCCACCTGGTAGGAGCGACCAACAGTTACTACTGTTGTTGCCCAGTTACTGCTCTTGTTACCCAGTTACAGCTGTTGTTGCCCAGTTACAACTCTGGTTGGCCAGTTACTACTGTTGTTGCCCAGTTACAACTCTAGTTGGCCAGTTACTACTGTTGTTGCCCAGTTACAACTCTAGTTGGCCAGTTACTACTGTTGTTGCCCAGTTACTGCTCTTGTTACCCAGTTACAGCTGTTGTTAACCAGTTACAGCTGTTGTTGCCCAGTTACAGCTGTTGTTGCCCAGTTACAGGTGTTGTTGCCCACTTACAGCTGTTGTTGCCCACTTACAGCTGTTGTTGCCCACTTACAGCTGTTGTTGCCCACTTACAGCTGTTGTTGCCCAGTTACTTACTGCTCTTGTCCACATACAGGTCTAGTTGCCCAGTTACAGCTCTTGTCCACGTACATCTCTAGTTGCCCAGGGACATCTCTAGTTGCCCAGGGACATCTCTAGTTGCCCAGGGACATCTCTAGTTGCCCATGGACATCTCTAGTTGCCCAGGGACAGCTCTTGTTGACCAGTAACAGCTCTTGTTGACCAGTAACAGCTCTTGTTGACATACAGGTCTAGTTGGCCAGTTACTACTGTTGTTGCCCAGTTACAACTCTAGTTGGCCAGTTACTACTGTTGTTGCCCAGTTACTGCTCTTGTTACCCAGTTACAGCTGTTGTTAACCAGTTACAGCTGTTGTTGCCCACTTACAGCTGTTGTTGCCCAGTTACAGCTGTTGTTGCCCACTTACAGCTGTTGTTGCCCACTTACAGCTGTTGTTGCCCACTTACAGCTGTTGTTGCCCAGTTACTTACTGCTCTTGTCCACATACAGGTCTAGTTGCCCAGTTACAGCTCTTGTCCACGTACATCTCTAGTTGCCCAGGGACATCTCTAGTTGCCCAGGGACATCTCTAGTTGCCCAGGGACATCTCTAGTTGCCCATGGACATCTCTAGTTGCCCAGGGACAGCTCTTGTTGACCAGTAACAGCTCTTGTTGACCAGTAACAGCTCTTGTTTACAT
The DNA here is from genome assembly GCF_034236695.1 of Oncorhynchus nerka. Lineage (NCBI taxonomy): Eukaryota > Metazoa > Chordata > Actinopteri > Salmoniformes > Salmonidae > Oncorhynchus > Oncorhynchus nerka. The sequence goes on from NC_088416.1 coordinate 35,992,477, forward strand.
ACAGGTCTAGTTGGCCAGTTACAGCTTTTGTGGCCCAGTTATAGCTCTTGTTGCTCGGTTACAGCTCTTGCCCAGCTACAGTTTGTAGCCCACAAGTTCTCCAGACCATGCACAGGCTGTAGTATATGTACAGGTTGCTGCTAATGAGTTTTCCTCAGTGCTTTTTGTCTTGTAGCCATAGAGCCGTAGCACACACACAGGCCCTGTTGTAGACATGCCTTTAGGCTCTGATCTGCTTTGATGAGGTTCCCTTTGAGGAGTGTAATCATTTTTGTCATTAAAGGAGAATATCTCTGTCTAAACTAGCATACGGGCAGCTTGTAGATTGTCTGAGTTGAGGCTTCCAGGTCACCCAGTTTTGTAGTCACAGATTGATTCATATCTTGGTTTTTCATCTCGGGACACACTCACTGTCACTGCACAAAGACAGTGATGTGTAATGTAATAGCTTCCCTGGTATTATTGGAGTGGTCTCAGTGACTCATTTATAATTCTGTCAGGAATGAGTCATTCTTCAATGGTGAATCTGTAACCTGGTAATCTTTTGGGACTCTCCGTTTGGACCATATGTCATTTCCTGTTAACTCTGTTGAATCCTTTGGGGGTTAACATTGACCTAAGAATGCTCTGTAGTCAAACTTGCTAGTCCCTGTAGTGACTTATGTACTAGTGACGTTTCGTCAAATCAAGTTGTATTGGTTACATACACATATTTAGCACATGTTATCTATTGTAAAGTGGCTGTTCCACTGGATGTCATAAGGTGAACGCACCAATTTGTAAGTCGCTCTGGATAAGAGCGTCTGCTAAATGACTTAAATGTAAATGTAAATTGCGGATTTAGTGAAATGCTTGTGTTCCTAGCTACAATAGTGCAGTAATATCTAACAGTTCACAACAATACATACAAATCTAAAGTAAAAGAATAGAGTTAAGAAATACACTACTGGTCAAAAGTTAGGACACACCTACTCATTTTAGGGGTTTTCTTTATTTTTACTGTTGTTTACATTGTAGAATAATAGTGAAGACATCAAAACTATAAAATAACACATATGGAATCATGTAGTAACCAAAAAAGTGTTAATCAAAATATATTTTATATATTTTATATTTCTTCAAAGTAGCCACCCTTTGCCTTGATGACAACCTTGCACAGTCTTGAAGGAGTTCCCACATATGCCGAGCACTTGTTGGCTACTTTTCTTTGACTCTGCAGTCCAAATCATCCCAAACCAGCTCAATTGGGTTAAGGTCAGGTGATTGTGGAGGCCAGGTCATCTGATCCAGCACTCCATCACTCTCGTTCTTGGTCAAATAGAACTTACACAGCCTGGAGGTGTGTTGGGTCATCGTGGAAAAATATTTTGATTTGTTTAACACTTTTTTTAGTTACGACATGATTCCATATGTGGTATTTCAAAGTTTTGATGTCTTCACTATTATTCTACAATGTAGAAAAAGGTAAAAATAAAGCAAAAACCTTGAATGAATAGGTGTGTCCAAACTTTTGACAGGTACTGTATAGAAATATTTGGACGAACAATGTCGGAGTGGCATTGACAAATGTACAGAAGAATAGAATACATATGAATTGAGTAAGACAGGATGTAAACATTATTAAGGTGACTAGTGTTCCATTATTATTAAAGTGGCCAGTGATTCCATGTCTATGCGTATAGGGCAGCAGCCTGTAATGTGCAGGGTTGAGTAAAAGAGTGGTTGCTGGCTAGTGATGGCCGGCTAGTCTGATGGCCTTGAGACAGAAGCTGTTTTTCAGTCTCTCGGTCCCAGCTTTGATGCACCTTCGCCTTCTGGATGGTAGCAGGATGAACAGGCCGTGGCTCAGGTAGTTGATGTCCTTGATGATCTTTTTGGCCTTCCTGTGACATCGGGTGCTGTAGGTGTGCTGGAGGGCAGGCCATGTGCCCCCGGTGATGCGTTGGGCAGACCGCACCACCCTCTGGAGAGCCCTGCGGTTGCGGGCAGTGCAGTTACCGTACCAGGCGGTGATACAGCCCGACAGGATGCTCTCAATTGTGCATCTGTAAAACTTTGTGAGGGTCTTAGGGACCAAGCCAAATTTCTTCAGCCTCCTGAGGTTGAAGAGATGCTGTTGCGTCTTCTTCACCACACTGTCTGTGTGGCTGGACCATTTCAGATCGTTGTGATGTGTACGCTGAGGAACTTGAAGCTTTTCACCTTCTCCACTGCGTTTTGTTGACGTTGAGGGAGAAGTTATTTTCCTCGCACCACTCTGACAGGGCCCTCACTTCCTCTCTGTAGATGGCTCGTCATTGTTGGTAATCAGGCCTACAACTGCTGTGTCTTCTGCAAACTTGATGATTGAGTTGGAGGCATGCGTGGCCACGCAGTCATGGGTGAAGAGGGAGTACAGGAGGGGGCTGAGCACGCACCCTTGTGGGGCCCCTTTGATGAGGATCAGCGATGTGGAGGTGCTGTTTCCTACCTTCACCACCTGGGGACGGGATAGGGCAGTGTGCAGTGCGATGGCGATTGCATCGTCTGGATCTATTGGGTATGTATGCAAATTGAAGTGGGTCTAGGGTGTCGGGTAAGTTAGAGGTGAAATTAATCTTAACTAGCCTCTCAAAGCACTTCATGATGATAGAACGGAGAGTTACGGGGCGATAGTAATTTAGTTCAGTTACCTTTGCTTTCTTGGGTACAGGATCAATGGTGGACATCTTGAAGCAAGTGGGGACAGCAGTCTGGGATAGGGAGAGATTGAATATATCCGTAAACACTCTAGCCAGCTGGTCTACGCATGCTCTGAGGTCGCAGCTAAGGAGGCCGTCTGGCCCAGCAGCCTTAACCTGTAGTGACACCCCATCCCATGAACGGGACCGTTGTCATCATCTGACACTAATTAGCGTAACGCAACGGACATAAATCTTCCTAGAAAATCTTCCTATTCATGAAAATCACAAGTGAAATATATTGGAACACAGCTTAGCCTTTTGTTAATCACCCTGTCATCTCAGATTTTCAAAATATGCTTTACAGCCAACGCTAGACAAGCATTTGTGTAAGTTTATCATAGCCGAGTATAGCATTATGCCTTGCTAGCAGCAGGCAACCTTGTTACGGAAATAGGAAAAGCAATCAAATTAAATTGTTTACCTTTGATGAACTTCGGATGTTTTCACTCACGAGACTCCCAGGTACACAGCCAAAGTAAAACATTTCCCAAAATATTATTTTTGTAGGCGAAATAGCTCCGTTTGTTCTTCACGTTTGGCTGAGAAATTGCCCGGAAATTGCGGTCACCACAACGCCGAAAAATTCCAAATTAGCTCCATAATATCGACAGAAACATGGCAAACGTTGTTTAGAATCTATCCTCAAGGTGTTTTTCTAATATCTATTCGATAATATATCCGTCGGGACAATTCGATTTTCACTAGGACCGATTGGAATAATGGCTACCTCTATTTTACGCGAGAATCTCTCTCGGAGCCACCATGTGACCACTTACGCAATGTGGCCGCCTACGGCTATTCTTCAACAGAAATGCGTAAAACTACGTCACAATGCTGTAGACACCTTGGGGAATACGTAGAAAGAGTAAGCTCGTTGATGGTACATTCACAGCTGAATAGGGAGTCATTGGAACGCAGCGCTTTCAGAACCTGGTGCACTTCCGGATTGGATTTTTCTCAGGCTTTCGCCTGCAACATCAGTTCTGTTATACTCACAGACAATATCTTTACAGTTTTGGAAACGTTAGTGTTTTCTATCCAAAGCTGTCAATTATATGCATATTCTAGCATATTTTCCTGACAACATATCCCGTTCAAAACGGGAACGTTTTTTTTCAAAAAATGAAAATACTGCCCCCTAACACCAAGAGGGAAGGGTTAACAAGCTGAAATGTCTTACTCACGTCAGCTACAGAGAAGGAGAGACCACAGTCCTTGGGAGCGTGCCATGTCAGGTGGCACTGTGTTATCCTCAAAGCGGGCAAAGAAGACGTTTAGCTTGTCCAGGAGGAAGACGTCAGTGTCCGCAACGTGGCTGATTTTCCCTTTGTAATCTGTGATTGTCTGTAGACCCGGCCACTTACATCTTGTCTCTGAGCCATTGAATTGCGACCCCACTTTGTCTCTGTACTGATGTTCGGCCTGTTTGATTGCCTTACGGAGGGAATAACTACTCTGTTTGTATTCAACCATATTCCCAGTCAACTTGCCATGGTTAAATGCAGTGGTCTGCGCTTTCAGTTTTGCGCGAATGCTGCCATCTATCCACGATTTCTGATTTGGGTAGGTTTTAATGGTCACAGTGGGCACAACATCTGCTATACACTTCCTGATGAACTCAGTGTATACATCAATGTTATTCTCAGAGGCTACCCGGAACATATCCCAGTCCGCGTGATCAAAACAATCTTGAAGCATGGATTCTGATTGGTCAGACCAGTATTAAATAGACCTTAGCATGGGTACTTCCTGTTTGAGTTTCTGCCTATAGGGAGGTATGAGCAAAATGGAGTGTCACGGCTCCTCCTCTGCAGTGCAGGGGGCGGTTCCTCCTGCAGGCAGAGGAGGGTCGTTCGTGATTGGAGTCACCTGGGCTCAGGGTATTTAAACTGCTGCTTCACTAATCTCTCTCTCTCTCTCTCTCTGCTCCTCCAGGCATGATCCTGTTTTGTTTGTTCCTTTGTAGTTTTGCATAGTTTTCACTCAGTCATTCACACACACAGATTCATGCATCCCTGCACTGTACATTTCAAATCAAATCAAATTTTATTTGTCACATACACATGGTTAGCAGATGTTAATGCGAGTGTAGCGAAATGCTTGTGCTTCTAGTTCTGACAATGCAGTAATAACCAACAAGTAATCTAGCTAACAATTCCAAAACTACTACCTTATAGACACAAGTGTAAGGGGATAAAGAATATGTACATAAAGATATATGAATGAGTGATGGTACAGAGCGGCATAGGCAAGATACAGTAGATGGTATTGAGTACAGTATATACATATGAGATGAGTATGTAAACAAAGTGGCATAGTTAAAGTGGCTAGTGATACATGTATTACATAAAGATGCAGTAGATTATATAGAGTACAGTATATACGTATACATATGAGATGAATAATGTAGGGTATGTAAACATTATATTAGGTAGCATTGTTTAAAGTGGCTAGTGATATATTTTACATCATTTCCCATCAATTCCCATTATTAAAGTGGCTGGAGTTGAGTCAGTGTGTTGGCAGCAGCCACTCAATGTTAGTGGTGGCTGTTTAACAGTCGGATGGCCTTGAGATAGAAGCTGTTTTTCAGTCTCTCGGTCCCAGCTTTGATGCACCTGTACTGACCTCGCCTTCTGGATGATATCGGGGTGAACAGGCAGTGGCTCGGGTGGTTGTTGTCCTTGATGATCTTTATGGCCTTCCTGTGACATCGGGTGGTGTAGGTGTCCTGGAGGGCAGGTAGTTTGCCCCCGGTGATGCGTTGTGCAGACCTCACTACCTTCTGGAGAGCCTTACGGTTGTGGGCGGAGCAGTTGCCGTACCAGGCGGTGATACAGCCCGACGGGATGCTCTCGATTGTGCATCTGTAGAAGTTTGTGAGTGCTTTTGGTGACAAGCCGAATTTCTTCAGCCTCCTGAGGTTGAAGAGGCGCTGCTGCACCTTCTTCACGATGCTGTCTGTGTGGGTGGACCAATTCAGTTTTTCTGTGATGTGTACGCCGAGGAACTTAAAACTTACTACCCTCTCCACTATTGTTCCATCGATGTGGATAGGGGGGTGTTCCCTCTGCTGTTTCCTGAAGTCCACAATCATCTCCTTAGTTTTGTTGACGTTGAGTGTGAGGTTATTTTCCTGACACCACACTCCGAGGGCCCTCACCTCCTCCCTGTAGGCTGTCTCGTCGTTGTTGGTAATCAAGCCTACCACTGTTGTGTCGTCCGCAAACTTGATGATTGAGTTGGAGGGCTCAGAACGCACCCTTGTGGGGCCCCAGTGTTGAGGATCAGCGGGGTGGAGATGTTGTTGCCTACCCTCACCACCTGGGGGCAGCCCGTCAGGAAGTCCAGTACCCAGGTGCACAGGGCGGGGTCGAGACCCAGGGTCTCGAGCTTGATGACGAGCTTGGAGGGCACTATGGTGTTAAATGCAGAGCTGTAGTCGATGAACAGCTTTCTCACATAGGTATTCCTCTTGTCCAGATGGGTTAGGGCAGTGTGCAGTGTGGTTGAGATTGCATCGTCTGTGGATATGTGGGTTCCAGTTTGGCTGTGACTATAACCGAAGATAATTATCTTGGGAGGTATTCTAGGTCGGATGAACAAAAGGACTTGAGTTCCTGTACGTTATCACAATCACACCGTGTGTAGTTAATCATGAAACATACAACCCCGCCTTTCTTCTTCCCGGAGAGTTCTTTATTCCTGTCTGCGCAATGTACTGAGAACCCAGCTGGCTGTATGGCGGGGACAGTATATCCGGAGAGAGCCATGATTCCGTGAAACAGAGTATGTTACACTCCCTGATGTCTCTCTGGAAGGAGATTCTTGCCCTGAGCTTGTCTACTTGATTGTCCAGAGACTGAACATTAGCGAGTAATATACTCTCAGTGGCTTTTGAGTTATTCTTGTCTTGTGACTCTCATTTGACCTGTGTCAGGGAGAATGTTGATTTTCATTGTACCCTGAAATCACACCTGCAACCCTGTACATGTGACTGTTAAACACTCTGAATCTGAATCATGTTGACAGTCTACAAGAGAATGCACTGTCATCTCTGCCCACTGCCTGTTTCCTTGGTCTCTCTCTTTCTCTTTCCACTCTCCTCCTTCCTTTGTCAGATGATTTTTTTCCCTTCTACCAAGGCAAAAAGATTCACAGAAAAAGAAACACACAGACACTGGAGCATTACCATGACACAACAGGGACCAGAGTTTGAGTGACATTGTGATGAATGACCGCAGGGAGGATTGTGGGAACATGGGCGTCAGTGTGATGTGACAGATGGAACTGGAACAGAATAGAATACCACACAAAAGAGAAAGCACAAATGTGTTTTTCCATTCTAGTCATAGTGTATTTGTGTACATTTGAAATGTATTTACTCATGTGAATAACAGATTGCATTTGTGTGAGCGTTAGATTCTAAATGTAAATACATTTGAAAAGTCTGTGTAGCCTATATGTGTGTGTGTGTGTGTGTGTGTGTGTGTGTGTGTGTGTGTGTGTGTGTGTGTGTGTGTGTGTGTGTGTGTGTGTGTGTGTGAGATTAACTGTAAAGGTCTGTGTGATTCTGATTGTGTTAAGTAATGCTCCCTCTGTGTGATTATTACAGCCCTGATTAAACACTGATTGATCACAGTGACAGGCTACATCAGTGTCTGCCAGACTGAATGCAGCTCAATGTGACAGTTCTACAGTAGCATCCCCTCAGCTTGATGCCAGGGTGGGCCCTATCACACACTCAACCTTAATGAGAGCCAGCCAGGATGGCCTGATGATAGCAGCCAGACTAGGGGCTCTGTATAACAGATGCTAATTAGCAATACATCTGACCCAGCCTGGCCAAGGATTACAACCACAATGGTGTATTTTCAGCACCGCATTTATGCACTTCACAACCTGTGGCCTCATCTGATTGGCTGGTTGTAATAGATTAGTCTAGCTACATGGCCAATTGCCTATGTCTACATTGTTGTGTCTGTGTTTAACCTTGATCCCTATGAAGGGATATATCCACTCGAAGTAAGTTTATTGGGTGTCAGATAGCCTAGAGGTTAAAAGTGTTGGGCCAACAACCGAAAGGTCGCAGGTTTGAATCCCTAAGCCAACTGAAAAATGTGTCGATGTGCCCTTGAGCAAGGCACTTAACCCTAGATACTCTGGATAAGAGTGTCTGCTAAATGACTAAAATGTAAAAATGTCCCACCATCAGAGCAGCACAGAACACCAAGAAGTAGGGGGGTAGGCTACATTGTTTCCTCTCACTAAACATTTTATTTGTTTTACAATTGTGCATTTCACTCCATTTGAAATCCCCATGCATCATATTACATCCTTAATGTGAATGGTTCCATTCGTCATTAATGTGCTATTACGAAGCCATTTTACACTCCCTCCAGGGCACGGCTCAGTCTGTTAAAGGGCACGGGAACCACTGCTAACGCACTCTCCCTGGTCTGCCCCTCTAAAACACCCCAGAGACAGGACAGCAACCTGTTCAGCAGAATAAACCTGGGGTAAGGCCTGGCTTGAAATGTGCATGCCCTGCTGTTTATTTAAAAGACACTGCAATAGTGTGGATAATGTGAAGTAGTGAATTATGGTGGTCTCTGGACAGTGGTGCGGTTTTCGAGAGAGAAGGGGAGCGCTTGAGTCAGTGAAGACGGAGGGACGTGAGAGAAAAAGAGAACATGATGGATCCCCAGTCAGTCAGTAAAGAGGGTGAGAGAAAAGGGGATGTCAAGGCATGGAGAGATGGAGAAAGAGAGAGAGAGGGAGGGAGGGAGAGAGCTGGACTAGGTGGTAAAGCCTGCAGGGAGAGATGAGCTGGACTAGGTGGTAAAGCCAGCAGGGAGATATGAGAGTGAGAGAGAGCTGGACTAGGTGGTAAAGCCAGCAGGGAGAGATGGACTAGGTGGTAAAGCCAGCAGGGAGAGAGAGCTGGACTAGGTGGTAAAGCCTGCAGGGAGAGATGGGGAGAGCTGGACTAGGTGAGAGAGAGAGAGAGAGAGTCCTGAGAGAGAGAGAAGGAAAGAGATGGAGAAAGGGACAGTCCTGAGAGAGAGAGAAGGAAAGAGATGGAGAAAGGGACAGTCCTGAGAGAGAGAGAAGGAAAGAGATGAAGAAAGGGACAGTCCTGAGAGAGAGAGAAGGAAAGAGATGGAGAAAGGGACAGTCCTGAGAGAGAGAGAGAGAGAGAGAGAGAGAGAGAGAGAGAGAAGGAAGGAAGGAAAGAGATGGAGAAAGGGACAGTCCTGAGAGAGAGAGAGAGAGAGAGAAGGAAAGAGATGGAGAAAGGGACAGTCCTGAGAGAGAGAGAGAGAGAGAGAGAGAAGGAAAGAGATGGAGAAAGGGACAGTCCTGAGAGAGAGAGAAGGAAAGAGATGGAGAAAGGGACAGTCCTGAGAGAGAGAGAAGGAAAGAGATGAAGAAAGGGACAGTCCTGAGAGAGAGAGAGGGAGAAGGAAAGAGATGGAGAAAGGGACAGTCCTGAGAGAGAGAGAAGGAAAGAGATGGAGAAAGGGACAGTCCTGAGAGAGAGAGAGAGAGAGAGAGAGAGAGAGAAGGAAGGAAAGAGATGGAGAAAGGGACAGTCCTGAGAGAGAGAGAGAGAGAGAGAAGGAAAGAGATGGAGAAAGGGACAGTCCTGAGAGAGAGAGAGAGAGAGAGAGAGAGAGAAGGAAAGAGATGGAGAAAGGGACAGTCCTGAGAGAGAGAGAAGGAAAGAGATGGAGAAAGGGACAGTCCTGAGAGAGAGAGAAGGAAAGAGATGGAGAAAGGGACAGTCCTGAGAGAGAGAGAAGGAAAGAGATGGAGAAAGGGACCGTCCTGAGAGAGAGAGGGAGAGAGAGAGAGAGAGAGAGAAGGAAAGATATGGAGAAAGGGACAGTCCTGAGAGAGAGAGAGAGAGAGAGAGAGAGAAGGAAAGAGATGGAGAAAGGGACAGTCCTGAGAGAGAGAGAAGGAAAGAGATGGAGAAAGGGACAGTCCTGAGAGAGAGAGAAGGAAAGAGATGGAGAAAGGGACAGTCCTGAGAGAGAGAGAAGGAAAGAGATGGAGAAAGGGACAGTCCTGAGAGAGAGAGAAGGAAAGAGATGGAGAAAGGGACAGTCCTGAGAGAGAGAGAAGGAAAGAGATGGAGAAAGGGACAGTCCTGAGAGAGAGAGAGAGAGAGAGAGAGAGAAGGAAAGAGATGGAGAAAGGGACAGTCCTGAGAGAGAGAGAAGGAAAGAGATGGAGAAAGGGACAGTCCTGAGAGAGAGAGAAGGAAAGAGATGGAGAAAGGGACAGTCCTGAGAGAGAGAGAAGGAAAGAGATGGAGAAAGGGACAGTCCTGAGAGAGAGAGAAGGAAAGAGATGGAGAAAGGGACAGTCCTGAGAGAGAGAGAGAAGGAAAGAGATGGAGAAAGGGACAGCCCTGAGAGAGAGAGAAGGAAAGAGATGGAGAAAGGGACAGTCCTGAGAGAGAGAGAAGGAAAGAGATGGAGAAAGGGACAGTCCTGAGAGAGAGAGAAGGAAAGAGATGGAGAAAGGGACAGTCCTGAGAGAGAGAGAAGGAAAGAGATGGAGAAAGGGACAGTCCTTAGAGAGAGAGGGAGAAGGAAAGAGATGGAGAAAGGGACAGTCCTGAGAGAGAGAGAGAGAGAGAGAGAAGGAAAGAGATGGAGAAAGGGACAGTCCTGAGAGAGAGAGAGAGAGAGAGAGAGAAGGAAAGAGATGGAGAAAGGGACAGTCCTGAGAGAGAGAGAAGGAAAGAGATGGAGAAAGGGACAGTCCTGAGAGAGAGAGAAGGAAAGAGATGGAGAAAGGGACAGTCCTGAGAGAGAGAGAAGGAAAGAGATGGAGAAAGGGACAGTCCTGAGAGAGAGAGAAGGAAAGAGATGGAGAAAGGGACAGCCCTGAGAGAGAGAGAAGGAAAGAGATGGAGAAAGGGACAGTCCTGAGAGAGGGAGAAGGAAAGAGATGGAGAAAGGGACAGTCCTGAGAGAGAGAGAAGGAAAGAGATGGAGAAAGGGACAGTCCTGAGAGAGAGAGAAGGAAAGAGATGGAGAAAGGGACAGTCCTTAGAGAGAGAGAGGGAGAAGGAAAGATATGGAGAAAGGGACAGTCCTGAGAGAGAGAGAGAGAGAGAGAGAGAGAGAGAAGGAAAGAGATGGAGAAAGGGACAGTCCTGAGAGAGAGAGAGAGAGAGAGAGAGAAGGAAAGAGATGGAGAAAGGGACAGTCCTGAGAGAGAGAGAAGGAAAGAGATGGAGAAAGGGACAGTCCTGAGAGAGAGAGAAGGAAAGATGGAGAAAGGGACAGTCCTGAGAGAGAGAAGGAAAGAGATGGAGAAAGGGACAGTCCTGAGAGAGAGAGAAGGAAAGAGATGGAGAAAGGGACAGCCCTGAGAGAGAGAGAAGGAAAGAGATTGAGAAAGGGACAGTCCCGAGAGAGAGAGAAGGAAAGAGATGGAGAAAGGGACAGTCCTGAGAGAGAGAGAGAGAGAGAGAGAGAGAAGGAAAGAGATGGAGAAAGGGACAGTCCTGAGAGAGAGAGAAGGAAAGAGATGGAGAAAGGGACAGTCCTGAGAGAGAGAGAAGGAAAGAGATGGAGAAAGGGACAGTCCTGAGAGAGAGAGAAGGAAAGAGATGGAGAAAGGGACAGTCCTGAGAGAGAGAGAAGGAAAGAGATGGAGAAAGGGACAGTCCTGAGAGAGAGAGAAGGAAAGAGATGGAGAAAGGGACAGTCCTGAGAGAGAGAGAGAGAGAGAGAGAAGGAAAGAGATGGAGAAAGGGACAGTCCTGAGAGAGAGAGAAGGAAAGAGATGGAGAAAGGGACAGTCCTGAGAGAGAGAGAAGGAAAGAGATGGAGAAAGGGACAGTCCTGAGAGAGAGAGAGAAGGAAAGAGATGGAGAAAGGGACAGTCCTGAGAGAGAGAGAAGGAAAGAGATGGAGAAAGGGACAGTCCTGAGAGAGAGAGAAGGAAAGAGATGGAGAAAGGGACAGCCCTGAGAGAGAGAGAAGGAAAGAGATGGAGAAAGGGACAGTCCTGAGAGAGAGAGAAGGAAAGAGATGGAGAAAGGGACAGTCCTGAGAGAGAGAGAAGGAAAGAGATGGAGAAAGGGACAGTCCTGAGAGAGAGAGAAGGAAAGAGATGGAGAAAGGGACAGTCCTTAGAGAGAGAGAGGGAGAAGGAAAGAGATGGAGAAAGGGACAGTCCTGAGAGAGAGAGAGAGAGAGAGAGAGAGAAGGAAAGAGATGGAGAAAGGGACAGTCCTGAGAGAGAGAGAGAGAGAGAGAGAGAAGGAAAGAGATGGAGAAAGGGACAGTCCTGAGAGAGAGAGAAGGAAAGAGATGGAGAAAGGGACAGTCCTGAGAGAGAGAGAAGGAAAGAGATGGAGAAAGGGACAGTCCTGAGAGAGAGAGAAGGAAAGAGATGGAGAAAGGGACAGTCCTGAGAGAGAGAGAAGGAAAGAGATGGAGAAAGGGACAGCCCTGAGAGAGAGAGAAGGAAAGAGATGGAGAAAGGGACAGTCCTGAGAGAGGGAGAAGGAAAGAGATGGAGAAAGGGACAGTCCTGAGAGAGAGAGAAGGAAAGAGATGGAGAAAGGGACAGTCCTGAGAGAGAGAGAAGGAAAGAGATGGAGAAAGGGACAGTCCTTAGAGAGAGAGAGGGAGAAGGAAAGAGATGGAGAAAGGGACAGTCCTGAGAGAGAGAGAGAGAGAGAGAAGGAAAGAGATGGAGAAAGGGACAGTCCTGAGAGAGAGAGAGAGAGAGAGAGAGAAGGAAAGAGATGGAGAAAGGGACAGTCCTGAGAGAGAGAGAAGGAAAGAGATGGAGAAAGGGACAGTCCTGAGAGAGAGAGAAGGAAAGATGGAGAAAGGGACAGTCCTGAGAGAGAGAGAAGGAAAGAGATGGAGAAAGGGACAGTCCTGAGAGAGAGAGAAGGAAAGAGATGGAGAAAGGGACAGCCCTGAGAGAGAGAGAAGGAAAGAGATGGAGAAAGGGACAGTCCCGAGAGAGAGAGAAGGAAAGAGATGGAGAAAGGGACAGTCCTGAGATAAGGAAAGAGATGGAGAAAGGGACAGTCCTGAGAGAGAGAGAAGGAAAGAGATGGAGAAAGGGACAGTCCTGAGAGAGAGAGAAGGAAAGAGATGGAGAAAGGGACATTCCTGAGATAGAGAGAAGGAAAGAGATGGAGAAAGGGACAGTCCTGAGAGAGAGAGAAGGAAAGAGATGGAGAAAGGGACAGTCCTGAGAGAGAGAGAAGGAAAGAGATGGAGAAAGAATACAAAGAAACAGAGCGAGACAATCAAAGTAAACAGTGATGAGGGAAGGAGAGTGTCGTGTCCTAGTGTGATCAGATGTTATATGAGTGAACAGTGATGAGGGAAGGAGAGTGTAGTGTCCTAGTGTGATCAGATGAGAGAGAGAGATGGACTAGGTGGTAAAGCCTGCAGGGAGAGAGAGAGAGCTGGACTAGGTGGTAAAGCCAGCAGGGAGAGAGAGAGAGCTGGACTAGGTGGTAAAGCCAGCAGGGAGAGATGGACTAGGTGGTAAAGCCAGCAGGGAGAGAGAGAGAGAGAGAGAGAGAGAGAGAGAGAGAGAGAGAGAGAGAGAGATGGACTAGGTGGTAAAGCCTGCAGGGAGAGAGAGAGAGAGCTGGACTAGGTGGTAAAGCCAGCAGGGAGAGAGAGGGAGCTGGACTAGGTGGTAAAGCCAGCAGGGAGAGAGAGAGAGCTGGACTAGGTGGTAAAGCCAGCAGGGAGAGAGAGAGAGCTGGACTAGGTGGTAAAGCCAGCAGGGAGAGATGGACTAGGTGGTAAAGCCAGCAGGGAGAGAGAGAGAGAGAGATAGAGATGGACTAGGTGGTAAAGCCTGCAGGGAGAGATGGACTAGATGGAGAGATGGACTAGGTGGTAAAGCCTGCAGGGAGAGATGGAGAGATGGACTAGATGAAGAGATGGACTAGGTGGTAAAGCCTGCAGGGAGAGATGGAGAGAGAGAGAGAGCTCGACTAGGTGGTAAAGCCAGCAAGGAGAGATGGAGAGATGGACTAGATGAAGAGATGGACTAGGTGGTAAAGCCTGCAGGGAGAGATGGAGAGAGAGAGAGAGCTCGACTAGGTGGTAAAGCCAGCAAGGAGAGATGGAGAGATGGACTAGATGAAGAGATGGACTAGGTGGTAAAGCCTGCAGGGAGAGATGGAGAGATGGACTAGATGGAGAGATGGACTAGCTGGTAAAGCCAGCAGGGAGAGATGGAGAGATGGACTAGGTGGTAAAGCCTGCAGGGAGAGATGGAGAGATGGACTAGATGGAGAGATGGACTAGGTGGTAAAGCCTGCAGGGAGAGATGGAGAGATGGACTAGATGGAGAGATGGACTAGGTGGTAAAGCCAGCAAGGAGAGATGGAGAGATGGACTAGATGGAGAGATGGACTAGCTGGTAAAGCCAGCAGGGAGAGATGGAGAGATGGACTAGGTGCTAAAGCCTGCAGGGAGAGAGGGAGAGATGGAAGCTACACTGTTTATTCAGTAATTGTTTTTTCAACTAATCCTTTACAACGGGTGATTGGTGGTCAAGAAAGTCAATCATTTATAATATCTTTTGTTTCTTTTGTATTCTTTTTGGGGAAGAAATATGAGTCCTCAAACCTAAAATGCACCATGTATTGAAAGTGTTAGATTAGCTGATATTGATCTACATTTGAAGGGTAAATGGCTTAGTTCCAAGAGCATCCACCAGACATGACAGAAAAGACAGGAACATAAACAACCATATCAATATACAGCACCAGTCAAAAGTTTGGACACCTATTCTTACAAGGGTTTTTCTTTATTTTTACTATTTGTAGAATAATAGTGAAGACATCACAACTATGAAATAACACATATGGAATCATGTGGTAACCAAAAATGTGTGTGTATTTGCACTCCCAATTTTTCAGTTTTTGATTTGTTAAAAAAGTTTGAAATATCCAATAAATGTCGTTCCACTTCATGATTGTGTCCCACTTGTTGTTGATTCTTCACAAAAAAATACAGTTTTCTATCTTTATGTTTGAAGCCTGAAATGTGGCAAAGGGTCGCAAAGTTCAAGGGGGCCGAATACTTTCGCAAGGCACTGTATATGTGTGTATATATATATACATATATACATATATATATATATGTGTATATATATGTGTATATATGTATGTGTATATATGTATGTGTATATATATGTGTATATATGTATATGTGTATATGTGTATATATGTATGTGTATATATGTTGAAAATTGGGGTTATTCAACCGATATATTGATTTCTGAGCTCTTCCTAATTTAAAACATTAGTATTGTGTTGTTACTTATTTTCTTGGCATCACCAATAAATCTACGATTATCGAGAATTTCAATAAGCATTTCTCTACGGCTGGCCATGCTTTCCTCCTGGCTACCCCAACCCCGGCCAACAGCTCATCACCCCCTGCAGCTACTTGCCCAAGCCTCCCCAGCTTCTCCTTCACCCAAATCCAGATAGCTGATGTTCTAACAGAGCTGCAAAACCTGGACCCATACAAATCAGCTGGGCTAAACAATCTTGACCCTCTCTTTCTAAAATTATCTGCCGCCATTGTTGCAACCCCTATTTCTACTCCGTTCAACCTCTCTTTCATGTCGTCCGAGATTACTAAAGATTGGAAAGCTGCTGCGGTCATCCCCCTCTTCAAAGGGGGTGACACTCTAAACCCAAACTGTTACAGACCTATATCTAGCCTACCCTGCCTTTCTAAGGTCTTCGAAGCCAAGTTAACAAACAGATCACTGACCATTTCGAATCCCACGTACCTTCTCCGCTGTGCAATCCGGTTTCCGAGCTGGTCACGGGTGCACTTCAGCCACGCTCAAGGTACTAAACAATATCATAACCGCCATCGATAAAAGACAGTAGTGTTCAGACGTCTTCATCGACCTGGCCAAGGCTTTTGACTCTGTCAATCACTGTATTCTTATCGGCACACTCAACATGTCATGTATTGTCATGTTATGTCTTGTCCCTGTGCTTTCTCTTCTCTTCGTTTCCCCCTGCTGGTCGTATTAGGTTACTTTCTCTCTCTCTCTCTCTCTCTCTATCGTTCCGTTCCTGCTCCCAGCTGTTCCTCATTCTCCTAACGACCTCGTTTACTCTCTCACACCTGTCCCCTCTTTTGCCCTCTGATTAAGTCTCTATTTCTCTCTCTGTTTCTGCTTCTGTCCTTGTCGGATTCTTGTTTGCTTTGCCCTTGTCCCGTCCTGTCGTAATCTGCCTCTTCATCAGATGCTGGGTGTGAGCAGGTGTTTCTGTCCTCTACGGCCCATCGCCTACCCGGAGGGACCAGCAGTCTATTGCCGCTAGCCCTGCTATTCTCCTCTACTACTAGAAGGGGGACTCTCCTGTAAAGATAGAGGATTTATGTTTTCCCTGTTTGGACATCTCCTGTAAAGATTGAGGATTTATGTTTTCCCTGTTTGGACATTAAAGGACTCTGTTTCTGTTAAATCGCTTTTGGGTACTCACTCACCTGCATAACAGAAGAATCCGACCAAGAATGGACCCAGCGACTTCGGATCCTCTCTACTCAGCCGTCGAGATCCAGGGAGCGATGCTAGGCAGACACGAGCAGGAATTGTCTGCTGCTCGACATGCCGTTGAGACCCTGGCCGCCCAAGTCTCCGACTTCTCGAAACATATTCACAATCTCCGCCTCGATCCACCGGCTACTTCCAGGGCTTCCGAGTCTCCGGAGCCCAGAATTAATAACCCACCGTGTTACTCTGGGGAGCCCACTGAATGCCGCTCGTTCCTCACCCAGTGTGATATTGTGTTCTCTCTCCAGCCCAACACGTACTCCAGGGGTACAGCTCGTATCGCCTATGTCATATCTCTCCTTACTGGACGGGCTCGTGAGTGGGGCACGGCAATCTGGGAGGCAAGGGCTGAGTGTACTAACCAGTATCAGAACTTTAAGGAGGAGATGATACGGGTTTTTGATCGTTCAGTTTTTGGGAAAGAAGCTTCCAGGGCCCTGTCTTCCCTATGTCAAGGTAATCGATCCATAACGGACTACTCTATAGAGTTTCGCACTCTTGCTGCCTCCAGTGACTGGAATGAGCCGGCGTTGCTCGCTCGTTTTCTGGAGGGTCTCCACGCGGAGGTAAAGGATGAGATTCTCTCCCGGGAGGTTCCTTCCAGCGTGGATTCTTTAATTGAACTCGCTATTCGCATAGAACGACGGGTAGATCTTCGTCACCGAGCTCGTGGAAGAGAGCTCGCGTTATCCGTTTCCCCCCTCTCCGCATCACTACCATCTTCCTCCACTGGCTCAGGTGCTGAGCCCATGCAGCTGGGGGGTATTCGCATCTCGACTAAGGAGAGGGAACGGAGAATCACCAACCGCCTCTGTCTCTATTGCGGTTCCGCTGGTCATTTTGTCATTTCATGTCCAGTAAAAGGCCAGAGCTCATCAGTAAGCGGAGGGCTACTGGTGAGCGCTACTACTCAGGTCTCTCCTTCAAGATCCTGTACTACCTTGTCGGTCCATCTACGCTGGACCGGTTCGGCAGCTTCCTGCAGTGCCTTGATAGACTCTGGGGCGGAGGACTGTTTTATGGACGAAGCCTGGGCTCGGGAACATGACATTCCTCTCAGACAGTTAGGGGAGCCCACGGCCATATTCGCCTTGGATGGTAGTCCTCTCCCCAGGATTCAGCGTGAAACGCTACCTTTAACCCTCACTGTCTCTGGTAATCATAGCGAAACCATTTCTTTTTTGATTTTTCGTTCACCTTTTACACCTGTTGTTTTGGGCCATCCCTGGCTAGTGTGTCATAATCCTTCTATTAATTGGTCTAGTAACTCTATCCTCTCCTGGAACGTCTCTTGTCATGTGAAGTGTTTAATGTCTGCTATTCCACCTGTTTCTTCTGCCCCCTCTTCACAGGAGGAGCCTGGTGATTTGACAGGGGTGCCGGAGGAATATCATGATCTGCGCACGGTCTTCAGTCGGTCCAGGGCCACCTCCCTTCCTCCTCACCGGTCGTATGATTGTAGTATTGATCTCCTTCCGGGTACCACTCCCCGGGGTAGACTATACTCTCTGTCGGCTCCCGAACGTAAGGCTCTCGAAGATTATTTGTCTGTAGCTCTCGACGCCGGTACCGTAGTCCCTTCCTCCTCTCCCGCCGGAGCAGGGTTTTTTTGTTAAGAAAAAGGATGGGACCCTGCGCCCTGCGTGGATTATCGAGGGCTGAATGACATAACGGTTAAGAATCGTTATCCGCTTCCCCTTATGTCTTCAGCCTTCGAGATCCTGCAGGGAGCCAGGTTTTTCACTAAGTTGGACCTTCGTAACGCTTACCATCTCGTGCGCATCAGGGAGGGGGACGAGTGGAAAACGGCGTTTAACACTCCGTTAGGGCACTTTGAATACCGGGTTCTGCCGTTCGGTCTCGCTAACGCTCCAGCTGTCTTTCAGGCATTAGTGAATGATGTACTGAGAGACATGCTGAACATCTTTGTTTTCGTTTACCTTGACGATATCCTGATTTTTTCACCGTCACTCCAGATTCATGTTCAGCACGTTCGACGTGTCCTCCAGCGCCTTTTAGAGAATTGTCTTTATGTGAAGGCTGAGAAGTGCGCTTTTCATGTCTCCTCCGTCACATTTCTCGGGTCTGTTATTTCCGCTGAAGGCATTCAGATGGATCCCGCTAAGGTCAAGCTGTCAGCGATTGGCCCGTCCCTAAGTCACGTGTCGAGCTGCAGCGCTTTCTCGGTTTCGCGAATTTCTATCGTCGTTTCATTCGTAATTTCGGTCAGGTGGCAGCTCCCCTCACAGCCCTTACTTCTGTCAAGACGTGCTTTAAGTGGTCCGTTTCCGCCCAGGGAGCTTTTGATCTCCTCAAGAAGCGTTTTACATCCGCTCCTATCCTTGTTACACCTGACGTCTCTAGACAGTTCATTGTCGAGGTTGACGCGTCAGAGGTGGGCGTGGGAGCCATTCTGTCCCAGCGCTCCCATTCTGACGATAAGGTCCACCCTTGCGCGTATTTTTCTCATCGCCTGTCGCCGTCAGAACGTAACTATGATGTGGGAAACCGCGAACTGCTCGCCATCCGCTTAGCCCTAGGCGAATGGCGACAGTGGTTGGAGGGGGCGACCGTTCCTTTTGTCGTTTGGACTGACCATAAGAACGTTGAGTACATCCGTTCTGCCAAACGACTTAATGCGCGTCAGGCTCGTTGGGCGCTATTTTTTGCTCGTTTCGAGTTCGTTATTTCTTATCGTCCGGGCTCAAAGAACACCAAGCCTGATGCTTTATCCCGTCTCTTCAGTTCTTCAGTAGCCTCCACCGATCCCGAGGGGATTCTCCCAGAGGGGCGTGTTGTCGGGTTGACTGTCTGGGGAATTGAGAGGCAGGTAAAGCAAGCACTCACTCACACTCCGTCGCCGCGCGCTTGTCCTAGGAACCTTCTTTTCGTTCCCGTTCCTACTCGTCTGGCCGTTCTTCAGTGGGCTCACTCTGCCAAGTTAGCCGGCCACTCCGGCGTTCGGGGTACGCTTGCTTCTATTCGCCAGCGTTTTTGGTGGCCCACTCAGGAGCGTGACACGCGTCGTTTCGTGGCTGCTTGTTCGGACTGCGCGCAGACTAAGTCCGGTAACTCTCCTCCTGCCGGCCGTCTCAGACCGCTTTCCATTCCCTCTCGACCGTGGTCTCACATCGCCTTAGACTTTATTACCGGTCTGCCTTCGTCAGCGGGGAAGACTGTTATTCTAACGGTTGTCGATAGGTTCTCTAAGGCGGCTCATTTTATTTCCTTCGCTAAGCTTCCTTCTGCTAAAGAGACGGCACAAATCATCATTGAGAATGTTTTCAGAATTCATGGCCTTCCGTCAGACGCCGTTTCGGACAGGGGTCCGCAATTCACGTCTCAATTTTGGAGGGAGTTTTGCCGTTTGATTGGGGCTTCCGTCAGTCTCTCTTCCGGTTTTCACCCCCAGTCTAACGGTCAAGCAGAACGGGCCAATCAGACTATTGGTCGCATCTTACGCAGTCTTTCCTTTCGAAACCCTGCGTCTTGGGCAGAACAGCTCCCCTGGGCAGAATACGCTCACAACTCGCTTCCTTCGTCTGCGACCGGGCTATCTCCTTTTCAGAGTAGCCTCGGGTACCAGCCTCCTCTGTTCTCGTCCCAGCTCGCCGAGTCCAGTGTCCCCTCCGCTCAGGCTTTTGTCCAACGTTGTGAGCGCACCTGGAAGAGGGTCAGGTCTGCACTTTGCCGTTATAGGGCGCAGACTGTGAGAGCCGCTAATAAGCGTAGGACTAAGAGTCCTAGGTATTGTCGCGGTCAGAGAGTATGGCTCTCCACTCGTAACCTTCCCCTTATGACAGCTTCTCGCAAATTGACCCCGCGGTTCATTGGTCCGTTCCGTATTTCTCAGGTCGTTAATCCTGTCGCAGTGCGACTTCTTCTTCCGCGACATCTTCGTCGCGTCCACCAGGTCTTCCATGTCTCCTGTGTCAAGCCTTTTCTTCGCGCCCCGTTCGTCTCCCCCGTCCTTGTCGAGGCGCACCTATCTACAGGGTCCGGAAGATTATGGACATGCGTCCTCGGGGCCGTGGTCATCAGTACCTAGTGGATTGGGAGGGGTACGGTCCTGAGGAAAGGAGTTGGGTTCCATCTCAGGACGTGCTGGACCGTTCGCTGATCGATGATTTCCTCCGTTGCCGCCAGGTTTCCTCCTCGAGTGCGCCAGGAGGCGCTTGGTGAGTGGGGGGGTACTGTCATGTATTGTCATGTTATGTCTTGTCCCTGTGCTTTCTCTTCTCTTCGTTTCCCCCTGCTGGTCGTATTAGGTTACTTTCTCTCTCTCTATCTCTCTCTCTCTCTATCGTTCCGTTCCTGCTCCCAGCTGTTCCTCATTCTCCTAACGACCTCGTTTACTCTCTCACACCTGTCCCCTCTTTTGCCCTCTGATTAAGTCTCTATTTCTCTCTCTGTTTCTGCTTCTGTCCTTGTCGGATTCTTGTTTGCTTTGCCCTTGTCCCGTCCTGTCGTAATCTGCCTCTTCATCAGATGCTGCGTGTGAGCAGGTGTTTCTGTCCTCTACGGCCCGCGCCTACCCGGAGGGACCAGCAGTCTGTTGCCGCTAGCCCTGCTATTCTCCTCTACTACTAGAAGGGGGACTCTCCTGTAAAGATAGAGGATTTATGTTTTCCCTGTTTGGACATCTCCTGTAAAGATTGAGGATTTATGTTTTCCCTGTTTGGACATTAAAGGACTCTGTTTCTGTTAAATCGCTTTTGGGTCCTCACTCACCTGCATAACACAACACCCTTGGTTTCTCAAATGACTGCCTTGCCTGGTTCACCAACTACTTCTCAGATAGAGTTCAGTGTGTCAAATTGGAGGGCCTGTTGTCCGGACCTCTGGCAGTCTCTATGGGGGTACCACAGGGTTCAATTCTCGGGCCGACTCTTTTCTTTGAATATATCAACGATGTCGCTCTTGCTGCTGGTGATTCCTTGAACCACCTCTACACAGACGACCCAATTCTGTATACATCTGGCCCTTCTTTGGACACTGTGTTAACAAACCTCCAAACAAGCTTCAATTCAATTAAGCATCTCCAATCCAAAGTTAAATCTAGAATTGGCTTCCTATTTCGCAACAAAGCCTCCTTCACGCATGCTGCCAAACATACCCTCGTAAAACTGACTATCCTACCGATCCTTGACTTCGGCGATGTAATTTACACAATAACCTCCAATACCCTACTCAGCAAACTGGATGCAGTCTCACAGTGAAATCCATTTTGTCACCAAATCCACATATACTAACCACCACTGCGACCTGTATGCTCTCGTCGGCTGGCCCTCGCTACATATTCGTCGCCAAACCCACTGGCTCCAGGTCATCTATAAGTCTTTGCTAGGTATAGCTCTGCCTTATCATAGTTCACTGGTATCTCACTGGTCATCCCCAAAGCCAACATCTCTTTGGACGCCTTTCCTTCCAGTTCTCTGCTGCCAATGACTAACAAATTGCAAAAATCGCTGAATTTGGAGACTTATATCTCCCTCACTAACTTCAAGCATCAGCTATCTGAGCAGCTTACTGTACACCGCCCATCGGTAAATAGCCCATCCAACTACCTACCTCATCCCCATATTGTTTTTATATACTTTATTTTTTTGCACACCACTATTTCTACTTGCACATCATGATCTGCACATCTATCATTCCAGTGTTAATTTGTAAATTGTAATGATTATTTATTGCCTTACCTCTTTACTCTATTTGCACACACTGTATATAGATTTTTCTACTGTGTTATTGACTGTACTTTTGTTTATTCCATGTGTAACTCTGTGTTGTTGTTTTTGTCGCACTGCTTTGCTTTATCTTGGCCAGGTCGCAGTTGTAAATGAGAACTTGGCTTCCTGGTTAAATAAAGGTGAAATAAAAAAATAAAAACATATTCGAGGTCTGACAACACTGCATCTTTTTGTTATTTTGACCAGTTGTCATTTTCTGCAACTAAATGCTCTAAATTACAATATTTTTATTTTGAATTTGGGAGAAATGTTGTCTGTAGTTTATAGAATAAAACAAAAATGTTCATTTTACCCAAAAACGTACCTATAAATTATTAAAACCGGAGAAACTGATTATTTTGGAGTGGTCTCTTCAGTTTTTCAAGAGCTGTGTGTGTGTATATATATATATATATATAATATATATATATATTTCTCTCTTTCTCTCTCTCGATCTCTGTTCCTCCCTACCTCTCTCCCTCCCCTGGGGTTTGTATCCAGACAGAGCCCCCCAGACATCTGACTGACTTAATAGCAGCTCAAAGCCTGTCGTCATTGGGACACCTGGACAAAACAACACAACACCAGGACATCCATCCATAAAATTGTGCTGTAAGGGAACTGCTACTGGTGTTTCAGTCTGGAGAAAAATAGTTTGAGTGGCGGTGGCACGGCATTGAATTGGTAGTGTGAGTGTGGGATGTAATGCCTACTCTGATCAATTCACTGATGTTTCTTAGAGGTCCTCTCTTGTTAAGACCACTCTGGTGAGGTACACAAGCCTATAGGTTTTTATTCTGCTTCCAATAGGGTTTCTGACAAATGTGATGTTAATTACCTTCTAGTTACTTTCTTACTGTCATACTCCACTGTCTGTGTACCTAAGAGGCAACAGAGAGATGGACTTTATGAATCCTTTAGTATGTATGGTATCCCACCTTGGCAGATAGTATGCTGCATAAGTTATTCAAATTATCAGTATTACAACTGCATATTCTGTTCATGAAAACTGTTGAGAGCCGTCAGAAATCAATACATGAATGCAATTGGGGTTGCTAAGGCAACAGCCTTAAGTTTACATATATGCACGCTATACAGGCAAAAATATTCAAAAAGATTAACACAGACACACACACACACACACACACACACACACACACACACACACACACACACCCAGGTCCAGGTTGTTGTCCCTCAGTACTGTAGTTCTTCTGTTTAGCATTCACACTCATCCTTGGTCTGTGAGTCGTGGCATCGTTTCCCCTCCCATCCATTATTCAAGGCTGTGTGGCTGTGAGATCCATGGACCTGGATCCAGACAAGTTCCCAAAATACCCACAGGCAGTACCGTTGGGCTCGCGGCCATGTCTAGGTTAGCCTACTGGAAACACTGGTGTTTCTGGTCATGCTACAGATGCTAATACTAGTGGTGCTGCAGTAGCCAGAGTCAAGTGCTCTGACCTAATTATTATTATTATAATGTTTTTTTAACCATTATTTAACTAGGAAAGTCAGTTAAGAACAAATTGTTAACACAATGACGGCCTAATTCTATCCTTCGCTTTCCTGTTGGTGCTGCGGACGTGTGTGCCTGTCTGCTGTTAGTGTTTAGTGTTAACAGTGGTGATAATGTTAGCTCTGACTGGGATGTCTGGGTTGCTGTCATGGGATGTGTTGGGTCGATGTGGATGTACCAGCTGTATGAGAGGCCAGGCAGACAGCAGTGCAGTGCATGCTGTGTCTGGACGTGTGTTAACGCTACAGCAGGCTGGCAGGAAGCCCCTGACACCCAAAGCGGTGCCGTCTCACGCCTGGCTGACTGCATGATAAGAGAGAGAATAGTGGAGGAAAGGGCGAATGAGAACGATGGAGAGTGAGTGTGTTTGCGGGGGGTGTGTGTGAGCGAGAGAGATAAAGATAGTGTGTGAGTGTCTGGGCTCTCAGCTGGCGATGCAAGTCTGTGTTAGAATATTCACATTACATCCCTTCTTATGTAACATGGAATCACTAGCAGAGGGACAGCATGTGGCACACACACACACACACACACGCACACACACACACACACACACACACAGAAATCTTTTAAATTAATATTATTTATTATTATGTTTTCATCAGAAACACACACTTTTCCACACAGTCAACAATCCAACACACCCTTGTGTGTGTTGTCCTCCTCTGTTTCAGGGGTCATTAGCTTAGCTGCAGCAGGGCTCATCAGGTATAATGAGGTGCTAATTTACACTAATGTCCTGTCAAACCAAGCGAGAGTTATCCCGCGAGAATATGCCATCAAAGAAAGGGAGAGAGAGGTGGAGCGTGTGAGAGGTAGAGCGGTAGAGAGAGAGTATTTGTCTTTGCTCAGGTTATTAGTGCAGAGCGTGCCCTCACCGTGTGTTTGAGGGTAAATTGACATGTGTGTTTCTGTATGTGTTTCATTGTTTTAAACAAGTACTGGTGGTCCACACGATCAAAAGCCTTCTGCTGATCCAAAGAAAGTAAACCCACATTTACATCAGACAGTTTACAAATGTCTAAAACATCTCTTATCAGAAACAAATGGTCAACAATAGAGCGATTAGGTACACAGTAGGACTGGTCCTTGTGGATCAACAATCCCAGATACTCTTTCAACCTGTTTGAGAGACATTTAGAAACAATTTTGTATTCAGCGCACAGCAAAGCAACAGGTCTCCAATTTTTTATGAGCCGCACGTTGACAAAATACAGGAAGAGAACCCTCATGAAAAGATTCACACAACACTTCATAAAAATCCTCCCCAATAGACCCCAAAAGTGCTTATAAAACTCAGATGGTAAACCATTGATGCCAGGGGCTCGGCCTGTTGAGAGCTGCATAACTGCTGTGGACAGCTCTTGCAGTGTAATGTCAGAGTCCAATGCGACTCTGCTCAGGTCCCAATTGAGGAAGACCATGTAACAACTGTTCAGTACAAAGAGAGTCACAATCCTCCGCCTTATAGAGGGCCGAGTAGAAATCCACGGCATGTTGACGCATTTCAATGTCATCCGTGATCACCTTCCCATCAGGGAGACGAAGGCAGACCATCTGTTTACGTTGAAATGTCAACTGTCCTAGGTTTAAAAAAAAGCGCTAGGAGCATCCATATCCTTGAGGGAAGTGAAACGAGACCTAATCAAGGCACCCTTCACTCTAAGTTCATGACTGGTCCAGGGTCGTTCTGAGTGAGCAGCTTCAATTCAATAGACTTGATGTCCTGTTCAAGGGCCTTGATAGTCTCTTTAACTTCAATTTGAGACAGAGCAGTATACTGTTGCCAAAATACTTGTATTTGGGCCTTCCCAAACTCCCACCACTGTCTCAATCCTCCATTTCTCCCAAAACAACAAAAACCTATCCCATAACATGACATCATGTAACAATTTAACATTAAAATACCAGTAAGGTGATGACCTTCGTGGACAGGACAAGTGAATATCAACAGTAACAATATGAAGATCAGAGAAACCCACAGGAGTAATGGCACACTTTCCAACCCTTCTACAGTATTGCTCAGATACATACAACCTGTCTAACCTTGCTGCACTGACACGACCTTCATTAATTTTTAGCCATGTGTACTGCCTAACTTTTGCATGTCTTACTCTCCACACATCAGAAAGCTCAAACTCAGTTAATAGGCCAGACAGGCAAGTGGCTGACCGCAGGTGAGGTTCTTCAGCGGTGCGATCAACAGTAAAATCCACTGTACAGTTCCAGTCACCCCCTAAAACCATACACCCCTCTTGGTCACACTGTCTTAAGGTTTCCTTTATTTGATCAAATATAGCAATACGCTCTGTACCCTCATTAGGAGCATAAACATAATAAAAAATAAATAAATAACATAACATCCACCTTGACCAATAAAACCCGACCCTTGACAATCTCTGTTGTAGATACCACAGTCACCCCTAAACCTGAGGAAAACAAGATTGCCACCCCAGCACTGAAATTAGTACCATGACTGAGTACATGCTGCCCCTCCCACCACATACCCCAGTCAACCTCATTTTCCTCATCACTATGTGTCTCCTGTAGGAAAACTACATTAAGCCTTTTTCTGTTTTATTACTTCTAATACCCAAGCCCTCTAATTCCTGTCCCTTCCCCCATTAATATTGAGAGAACCTACCCTTAGTACCTCCATATAGAAAAGAAAAAGCAGAAGAAACCACAGAGAAACCAAGGAGAAAAAAGACACCCTATGAAGCATGATCATCATCATTGTTTTAATCTTCTCTTAACCTGAACACGTTTCCCACCACCTTTTGCTGCTGCAACAGCAGTAATACATTTCCTCAAGCGAAACCGCTTCTTCTCACTCAACTGGTCTAACCCCACCGTCTTCTGTAACATCACAGCTGACCTCACAAACTTATCAACATCAAAATAATCTGCCAATTTGACAGATTTCCCAAAAGTCTGATCCAGAAACTCATTTACCTCCTCTAGATCGTAAATTGAGTCCTCACCAGCTGCTGTCATATCTAAAGAGATATCCATATCCTTCTCCTGATCCTCAGCTGAGACCACAGACAACTGACTCCCCTCTACCACATCCCTTTCAACACTCAACACACTTGCACCTCATCACTCGTACCAGGCATCTCCTCCACTACCTGGGAGACTAGCCCCACCTGAACCTCATCACTCGTACCAGGCATCTCCTCCACTACCTGGGAGACTAGCCCCACCTGAACCTCATCACTCGTACCAGGCATCTCCTCCACTACCTGAGAGACTAGCCCCACCTGAACCTCATCACTCGTACCAGGCATCTCCTCCACTACCTGGGAGACTAGCCCCACCTGAACCTCATTACCCATAGTGGGCATCTCCTCCACTACCTGGGAGCCTAGCTCCACATGAAAACCCTCCTGTACCCCGTTACTCGTAGTGGGCATCTCCTCCACTACCTGGGAGCCTAGCTCCACATGAACCCCCTCCTTTACCCCAGCACTTGTACTGGGTACCTCCTCCACTACCTGGGAGCCTAGCTCCACATGAACCCCCTCCTTTACCCCAGCACTCATACTGGGCACCACCTCCACTACCTGGGAGCCTAGCTCCACATGAACCCCTTCCTTTACCCCAGCACTCGTACTGGGCACCTGCTCACCAGTCTGAGGAACTGGCTCTTCAGATACATCCTTACCTTCTACAACAATACTTTTCTGCTGCATAACATTTCCCTCTAATACAAGTTGCAACTCCGTGCCCTCAACACGGATAACTTGTTCCTCAGCAACAGGTGCTTGTGGCTGCTCTACCGCTGTCGGTCCACCTCTCCCTACATCAGTGGGCCCAGACGTTAAGAGGACCACTTGCGTCCCTCCCTCGGCCTTCTCCCTTTTCGGGCAAGCAAGTCGCTTATGACCAATATCCCCACACTCAAAACACCGTTGACTACCCGTACAAGCATAAGCCATATACAGTCTATTGTCATACTTGATTTTAAACAATAACTCTAAAGTCTGCTCCGGTGAGTCCAAAAACATAAACACCTGTCGCCGAAATGACAACCTGTTTCAACGCCGGGTGTTTGCAACCCAACGGGACATCCTTAATTGAACAGGCGAACTTCCCAAAGCGCAATAACTCGCGCTCCAATAGCTCATTTGGAATAAATGGCGGTACATTTGAAATCGTTACCCTTGTTGACGGAGAAAAAAGCAGCGTAACTTGAATAACCAAAGCTTTAAGAAGTACGCCATGCTCAACCATACGATCAACAAGACGCTCTTCTTTAAGAAGTACACCATGCTCAACCATACGATCAACAAGACGCTCTTCTTTAAGAAGTACGCCATGCTCAACCATACGATCAACAAGACGCTCTTCTTTAAGAAGTACGCCATGCTCAACCATACGATCAACAAGACGCTCTTCTTTAAGAAGTACGCCATGCTCAACCATACGATCAACAAGACGCTCTTCTTTAAGACGTACGCCATGCTCAACCATACGATCAACAAGACGCTCTTCTTTAAGAAGTACGCCATGCTCAACCATATGATCAACAAGACGCTCTTCTTTAAGAAGTACGCCATGCTCAACCATACGATCAACAAGACGCTCTTCTTTAAGAAGTACGCCATGCTCAACCATACGATCAACAAGACGCTCTTCTTTAAGAAGTACGCCATGCTCAACCATACGATCAACAAGACGCTCTTCTTTAAGAAGTACGCCATGCTCAACCATACGATCAACAAGACGCTATTCTTTAAGAAGTACGCTATGCTCAACCATCCGATCAACAAGACGCTCTTCTTTAAGAAGTACGCCATGCTCAACCATACGATCAACAAGACGCTCTTCTTTAAGAAGTACGCCATGCTCAACCATCCGATCTACAATACACTCTTCTTTAAGAAGTACGCTATGCTCAACCATACGATCAACAAGACGCTCTTCTTTAAGAAGTACGCCATGCTTAACCATACGATCAACAAGACGCACTTCTTTAAGAAGTACGCCATGCTCAACCATACGATCAACAAGACGCTCTTCTTTAAGACGTACGCCATGCTCAACCATACGATCAACAAGACGCTCTTCTTTAAGAAGTACGCCATGCTCAACCATACGATCAACAAGACGCTCTTCTTTAAGAAGTACGCCATGCTCAACCATCCGATCTACAATACACTCTTCTTTAAGAAGTACGCCATGCTCAACCATACGATCAACAAGACGCTCTTCTTTAAGAAGTACGCCATGCTCAACCATACGATCAACAAGACGCTCTTCTTTAAGAAGTACGCCATGCTCAACCATACGATCAACAAGACGCTCTTCTTTAAGAAGTACGCCATGCTCAACCATACGATCAACAAGACGCTCTTCTTTAAGAAATACGCCATGCTCAACCATACGATCAACAAGACGCTCTTCTTTAAGAAGTACGCCATGCTCAACCATACGATCAACAAGACGCTCTTCTTTAAGAAGTACGCCATGCTCAACCATACGATCAACAAGACACTCTTCTAGCCTACCTTCTCTCCTATGGCGACCAGAAACTCCTCCACCATGACAGTAGCTTCAGTAACACACCTAAAGCCGTGCCGAAGTGACAGGGACGACATCCCCATTCGGGCTGCCGTCCCCGCCAAAATCAGGGTAATTTCGATACGAAAAACGAATACTTAATTCTACCACAACAAATGGTATGCACAGAAGAAAACAAAAAAAGGCCACCAAGAAATAGAAAACCGAAAGAAAGTTGTGAATATCTAACTCTCCACAACACACGCACTCCTTCGCTCATATAATTCCCAGCATGCACCAGAGAGAGAGAGAGAGAGAGAGAGAGAGAGAGAGAGAGAGAGATGCTCTGCTCACACTTACTGGCCTGAGGCTAGTAAGTATATTTGACCTCTCAGCTTCCCTATCAAATCTAAAAATCTCAAATAGAAAACCGAAGAAAATGAACAACAATGACAAATGGTTTGATGAAGAATGCAAAAATCTAAGAAAGAAACTGAGAAACCTGTCCAACCAAAAACATAGAGACCCGGAAAACCTGAGTCTATGCCTCCACTATGGTGAATCAATAAAACAATACAGAAATACAGAAATCAGCTCAATGTAATTGAAGAATCCATAGACTCTAACCACTTCTGGGAAAATTAGAAAACACTAAACAAACAACAACACAAAGAATTATCTATCCAAAATGGAGATGTATGGGTAAACCACTTCTCCAATCTTTTTGGCTCTATAACAAAGAATAAAGAGCAAAAACATATACATGATCAAATACAGATCTTAGAATCAACAATTAAAGACTACCAGAACCCACTGGATTCTCCAATTACCTTGAATGAGTTACAGGACAAAATAAAAACCCTCCAACCCAAAAAGGCCTGTGGTGTTGATGGTATCCTTAATGAAATTATCAAATATACAGACAACAAATTCCAATTGGCTATGCTAAAACTCTTTAACATCATCCTTAGCTCTGGCATCTTCCCCAATATTTGGAACCAAGGACTGATCTTCCCAATCCACAAAAGTGGAGACAAATTTGACCCCAATAACTACCGTGGAATATGCGTCAACAGTAACCTTGGGAAAATCCTCTGCATTATCATTAACAGCAGACTCGTACATTTCCTCAATGAAAACAATGTACTGAGCAAATGTCAAATTGGCTTTTTACCAAATTACCGTACAAGAGACCATGTATTCACCCTGCACACCCTAATTGACAACCAAACAAACCAAAACAAAAGCAAAGTCTTCTCATGCTTTGTTGATTTAAAAAAAGCCTTCGACTCAATTTGGCATGAGGGTCTGCTATACAAATTGATGGAAAGTGGTGTTGGGGGTAAAACATACAACATTATAAAATCCATGTACACAAACAACAAGTATACGGTTAAAATTGGCAAAAAAACACACAGGGGTGAGACAGGGATGCAGCTTAAGCCCCACCCTCTTCAACATATATATCAACGAATTGGCGCGGGCACTAGAAAAGTCTGCAGCACCCGGCCTCACCCTACTAGAATCCGAAGTCAAATGTCTACTGTTTGCTGATGATCTGGTGCTTCTGTCAGCAACCAAGGAGGGCCTACAGCAGCACCTAGATCTTCTGCACAGATTCTGTCAGACCTGGGCCCTGACAGTAAATCTCAATAAGACCAAAATAATGGTGTTCCAAAAAAGGTCCAGTCACCAGGACCACAAATACAAATTCCATGTAGACACCATTGCCCTAGATCACACAAAAAACTATACATACCTTGGCCTAAACATCAGCGCCACAGGTAACTTCCACAAAGCTGTGAACTATCTGAGAGACTAGGGAAGAAGGGCATTCTATGCCATCAAAAGGAACATAAATTTCAACATACCAATTAGGATCTGGCTAAAAATACTTGAATCAGTCATAGAGCCCATTGCCCTTTATGGTTGTGAGGTCTGGGGTCCGTTCACCAACCAAGAATTCACGAAATGGGACAAACACCAAATTGAGACTCTGCATGCAGAATTCTGCAAAAATATCCCCCGCGTACAACGTAGAACACCAAATAATGCATGCAGAGCAGAATTAGGCCGATACCCACTAATTATCAAAATCCAGAAAAGAGATGTTAAATTCTACAACCAACTAAAAGGAAGCGATTCCCAAACCTTCCATAACAAAGCCATAACCTACGGAGAGATGAACCTGGAGAAGAGTCCCCATAAGCAAGCTGGTCCTGGGGCTCTGTTCACAAACACATCCCACAGAGCCCCAGGACAGCAGCACAATTAGACCCAACCAAATCATGAGAAAACAAAAAGATAATTACTTGACACATTGGAAAGAATTAACAAAGAAACAGAGCAAACTAGAATGCTATTTGGCCCTAAACAGAGAGTACACAGTGGCAGAATACCTGACCACTGTGACTGACACAAACTTAAGGAAAGCTTTGATTATGTACAGACTCAGTGAGCATAGCCTTGCTATTGAGAAAGGCCGCCGTAGGCAGACATGGCTCTCAAGAGAAGACAGGCTATGTGCACACTGCCCCCAATGTATGACCATTTTAGAGAGACATATTTTCCTCAGATTACACAGATCCACAAAGAATTCGAAAACAAATCCAATTTTGATAAACTCCGATATCTATTGGGTGAAATACCACAGTGTGTCACAGCAGCAAGATTTGTGACCTGTTGCCACGAGAAAAGGGCAACCAGTGAAGAACACACACCATTGTAAATACAACCCATATCTATGCTTGTTTATTTTATCTTGTGTCCTTTACCATTTGTACATTGTTAAAACACTGTATATGTATATAATATGACATTTGTAATATCTTTATTGTTTTGAAACTTCTGTATGTGTGATGTTTACTGTTAATTTGTATGGTTTATTTCACCTTATATATTCACTTTATATATTATCTACCTCACTTGCTTTGGCAATGTTAACACATGTTTCCCATGCCAATAAAGCCCTTGAATTGAATTGAATTGAAAGGGACAGTCCTGAGAGAGAGAGAGAGAGAGAGAGAGAGAGAGAGAAGGAAAGAGATGGAGAAAGGGACAGCCCTGAGAGAGAGAGAGAGAGAGAGAAGGAAAGAGATGGAGAAAGGGACAGCCCTGAGAGAGAGAGAGAGAGAGAAGGAAAGAGATGGAGAAAGGGACAGCCCTGAGAGAGAGAGAGAGAGAGAGAGAGAGAGAGAGAGAGAGAGAGAGAGAGAGAGAGAGAGAGAGAATGAAAGAGATGGAGAAGGGGACAGTCCTGAGATAGAGAGAAGGAAAGAGATGGAGAAAGGGACAGTCCTGAGAGAGAGAGAAGGAAAGAGATGGAGAAAGGGACAGTCCTGAGATAGAGAGAAGGAAAGAGATGGAGAGAGGGACAGCCCTGAGAGAAGGAAACAGATGGAGAAAGGGACAGTCCTGAGAGAGAGAGAAGGAAAGAGATGGAGAAAGGGACAGTCCTGAGACAGAGAGAAGGAAAGAGATGGAGAAAGGGACAGTCCTGAGAGAGAGAGAAGGAAAGAGATGGAGAAAGGGACAGTCCTGAGAGAGAGAATGAAAGAGATGGAGAAAGGGACAGTCCTGAGATAGAGAGAAGGAAAGAGATGGAGAAAGGGACAGTCCTGAGATAGAGAGAAAGAAAGAGATGGAGAAAGGGACAGTCCTGAGATAGAGAGAAGGAAAGAGATGGAAAAAGGGACAGCCCTGAGATAGAGAGAAGGAAAGAGATGGAGAAAGGGACAGTCCTGAGATAGAGAGAAGGAAAGAGATGGAGAAAGGGACAGCCCTGAGATAGAGAGAAGGAAAGAGATGGAGAAAGGGACAGTCCTGAGATAGAGAGAAGGAAAGAGATGGAGAAAGGGACAGTCCTGAGATAGAGAGAAGGAAGGAGATGGAGAAAGGGACAGTCCTGAGATAGAGAAGGAAAGAGATGGAGAAAGGGACAGTCCTGAGAGAGGGAGAGAAGGAAAGAG
This sequence comes from Oncorhynchus nerka, assembly GCF_034236695.1. Lineage (NCBI taxonomy): Eukaryota > Metazoa > Chordata > Actinopteri > Salmoniformes > Salmonidae > Oncorhynchus > Oncorhynchus nerka. The sequence continues at coordinate 36,025,520 of NC_088416.1, forward strand.
ATGGAGAAAGGGACAGTCCTGAGAGAGAGAGAAGGAAAGAGATGGAGAAAGAATACAAAGAAACAGAGCGAGACAATCAAAGTAAACAGTGATGAGGGAAGGAGAGTGTAGTGTCCTAGTGTGATCAGATGTTATATGAGTGAACAGTGATGAGGGGAGAGTGTAGTGTCCTAGTGTGATCAGATGTTATATGAGTGAACAGTGATGAGGGAAGGAGAGTGTAATGTCCTAGTGTGATCAGATGTTATATGAGTGAACAGTGATGAGGGAAGGAGAGTGTAATGTCCTAGTGTGATCAGATGTTATATGAGTGAACAGTGATGAGGGGAGAGTGTAGTGTCCTAGTGTGATCAGATGTTATATGAGTGAACAGTGATGAGGGGAGAGGGAAGGAGAGTGTAATGTCCTAGTGTGATCAGATGTTAAATGAGTGAACAGTGATGAGGGAAGGAGAGTGTAATGTCCTAGTGTGATCAGATGTTATATGAGTGAACGGTGATGAGGGAAGGAGAGTGTAATGTCCTAGTGTGATCAGATGTTATATGAGTGAACAGTGATGAGGGAAGGAGAGTGTAGTGTCCTAGTGTGATCAGATGTTATATGAGTGAACAGTGATGAGGGGAGAGGGAAGGAGAGTGTAGTGTCCTAGTGTGATCAGATGCGCTATGAGTGAACAGTGATGAGGGAAGGAGAGTGTAATGTCCTAGTGTGATCAGATGTTATATGAGTGAACAGTGATGAGGGAAGGAGAGTGTAGTGTCCTAGTGTGATCAGATGTTATATGAGTGAACAGTGATGAGGGGAGAGGGAAGGAGAGTGTAGTGTCCTAGTGTGATCAGATGTTATATGAGTGAACAGTGATGAGGGAAGGAGAGTGTAGTGTCCTAGTGTGATCAGATGTTATATGAGTGAACAGTGATGAGGGAAGGAGAGTGTAGTGTCCTAGTGTGATCAGATGTTATATGTTCGTGAGGGGCTCCAGGGAGAGCGATGTCTGTCTGTGTGAGTTTGTCTGTAACCCCTGGGGGCCTGCTGAGTGACTTAGGGGTAGTTGGGTGTAGTGATAACCCCCACACACACACACCTGTGAGCCTAACACTCCCCGCTCCCACTCACCTGTCTTCAGGCAGACTGATGAGACGAGGTGTTTCCTTCCAGAGCCATGCAGAATAGAACTCTACAAATCACAGACATAGAAGTATTTTAAACGTCCTTTTCTGTGCCTCAGATAATTACATAGTACTTTGCAGTGGTCTGTGTGCGTGAAAGAGTGCGTGTGAGTGGGGGGAGGGGATGTGTACTGAAACCTATCTGTTTGTGTGCACAATCCTGTATATGTATTGGTAATACTACCCACAGGGGAGCTCATTTAGCCATCTCTGTAAAACTGGAGAGGAGAGTGAGGGATGGATGAGGGACGGGGGGAAGGAAGGATAGAGAGTAATTTTATTAGCTCTTTCATTGCCAGGACAGCCTTGGTTTTAGGAACTTGAGATGCTATTATAAAGAGACCATGTCCTTGGGCTGGAATGCTTGGTGCATAGGGACCCATGACAGTCTGGAGGCCACTGGGTGGCTTGGTGCATAGGGACTCATGACAGTCTGGAGGCCACTGGGAGGCATCTCCTCCAGCCAGGTCAGGCAGGACATCTCCTCCAGCCAGGTCAAACAGGACATCTCCTCCAGCCAGGTCAGGCAGGACATCTCCTCCAGCCAGGTCAGACAGGACATCTCTTCCAGCCAGGTCAGACAGGACATCTGCTCCAGCCAGGTCAGACAGGACATCTCCTCCAGCCAGGTCAGGCAGGATATCTCCTCCAGCCAGGTCAGGCAGGACATCTCTTCCAGCCAGGTCAGACAGGACATCTGCTCCAGCCAGGTCAGACAGGACATCTCCTCCAGCCAGGTCAGGCAGGATATCTCCTCCAGCTTGGTCAGACAGGACATCTCCTCCAGCCAGGTCAGACAGGACATCTCCTCCAGCTTGGTCAGACAGGACATCTCCTCCAGCCAGGTCAGGCAGGACATCTCCTCCAGCTTGGTCAAACAGGACATCTCCTCCAGCCAGGTCAGACAGGACATCTCCTCCAGCCAGGTCAGACAGGACATCTCCTCCAGCTTGGTCAGACAGGACATCTCCTCCAGCCAGGTCAGACAGGACATCTCCTCCAGCTTGGTCAGACAGGACATCTCCTCCAGCCAGGTCAGACAGGACATCTCCTCCAGCTTGGTCAGACAGAGTGTAAGCCCAGCTATGGAGGTTGGAGTGTAGCTGGAAGGAGGGAAAGGAGGGTTTGAATTAAAAGCTGTGGCTACATTGGCTGGTATCTCAAGGACACCTCTACACAGGAATGATTTTAACTGGTGCTCCCTCTGGGAAGAAAAGGGAAAGTTTATTAAATCAAATTAAGTGGCTGGTGGGATGAGGCAAGACTAAAACCTATCGGTGCAGGAAGAGCTCTGTAATTGGTGTTCATAGTGTACAGTACGTCCAACCACATAATGTGTTTTTCTGCTTTTTAATGGGTCTGGGACTATACCAGTATCGCAATACTCGTTAGTATCGTGGCAAGGGAACAAAACACGAAGCGGGTTAACCTCTTTAAGAAAACAGCCCTAATGTTGGAACCAAACATCATTATGTTCACATTTATTTATTTCACACAGTATTTTACATACAGCAGGATTTTAAAGGACCAAATAGTTTGGTCTGCTTCATGTTTGGGGCAGTGTGACGGAATAAAAGTAGGTCATTCTATCAAAGAATTTTCGAACTCCTGCATCTGCTTGTCACAGGAAGATTTGACTGGTTGCTGTGGCAGTCTAGTAACCATGACAATCGATGTTGCGACAGTCACAGAGACTTAAACTTTTTTAATGTGCGACATGGAAACTGACAGCTGTAGTGACAGTCTGCAGACATTCCACTGGAGTATAAATTCAATGTCAACAGACATGTCGTTAGACCGAGTATATTGGCCATATACCACTAACCCTCAAGGTGCTTTATTGCTATTATAAACTGATTTCCAACGTAATTAGAGCAGTAAAAACAAATGTTTTGTCATATCCGTGGTATATGATCTGATATACCACGGCTGTCAGCCAATCAGAATTCAGTGCTTAAACAACCCATAAGCATATACTGTATGTATTCATGTAGAGTCATCCAGCTTAGTATAGGCTTACTTTGGTCTGTTTGGCCTCCCAGCTAGCAGGACCATCACAGCCTATGTGGCTGTGTGATGCTGTTGCTGCTATTACCACCACCCGCAGGCTTACAGTACTCTGCACACACTGTTGCATTTCCTCTCTTATTGTCTCAGTTATGGGATTATGGGTCATGAACCTGCTTTGGGAGCTCAGTGAATGTGTCAGTGATATCCTTTTATATATATATATATATATATATATATATATATATATGAGAGAGAGAGAGAGGACAAACTGTGTTTGGGCTGCTGCCTTCAGATGTTGTTTACTACTGTACTCTTAACAATGAGATTGAAACAAAAGGGGTTGTTTTTCCCATATCGCTCTTTTACTGGGTTGAAAAAGATTGTCTGTAAATGCTGTGTTTTAAATCAGATTCAGGCCTGATAACGCCTGTGTTATCTGCTATTTCAATATATCCCAAATGAGAGAGAGAGAGAGAGTCCCATCATGTTTGTGTCTCCCCCTGTGGCTGTGTGATGCTGTTGCTGCTCTGTTGCACACTGTTGCATTTCCTCTCTTATTGTCCCACAGTTATGGGATCATGGGTCATGAACCTGCTTTGGGAGCTCAGTGATTGTGTCAGATCTGCAGTGGGTGTGTATGAGTGTGTGTGTTGCCTCACAGGTCCTCTGTGAAGGCTGACATAGACTATGAAATGAATTATGGATGTCTTCCCACCGCAGGTCATTTACAAGAATATTGCCTACATTTTAGGTTTGATATTTCACCCATATACAAACACAGACATATACACACAGCCAGGCTCTTTTGAGTTATGTTATTGGACAATTCTCTGTCTCTCTCTCTATCTCTAGTCTATTGCATGCAGATGGAGGTGACAAAGTTTGTTCAAGGACAGGTGTGGCAGTCTTATACAATATACTGCCTCGCACTCTGCCTTTTTGTGATGTTCTGTTCTACTGTACTCCATGACAGTCTGAGTGTCTCTCAAACACTCCAGTGACCTGTTATGCACTTGGAAACTCAGAAACTCATTTTCTAGCTGTGCTGCTGTAGGCCCTCCTTGGTTGGTGACAGAAGCACCAGATCATCAGCAAACAGCAGACATTTGACTTCGGATTCTAGCAGGGGGAGGCCGGGTGCTGCAGACTTTTCTAGTGCCCGCGCCAATTCGTTGATATATATGTTGAAGAGGTTGGGGCTTAAGCTGCATCCCTGTCTAACCCCACGACCCTGTGTGAAGAAATGTGTGTGTTTTTTTGCCAATTTTAACCACACACTTGTTGTTTGTGTACATGGATTTTATAATGTCGTATGTTTTACCCCCAACACCACTTTCCATCAGTTTGTATAGCAGACCCTCATGCCAGATTGAGTCGAAGGCTTTTTTGAAATCAACAAAGCATGAGAAGACTTTGCCTTTGTTTTGGTTTGTTTGGTTGTCAATTAGGGTGTGCAGGGTGAATACATGGTCTGTTGTACGGTAATTTGGTAAAAAGCCAATTTGACATTTGCTCAGTACATTGTTTTCATTGAGGAAATGTACGAGTCTGCTGTTAATAATAATGCAGAGGATTTTCCCAAGGTTACTGTTGACACATATTCCACGGTAGTTATTGGGGTCAAATTTGTCTCCACTTTTGTGGATTGGGGTGATCAGTCCTTGGTTCCAAATATTGGGGAAGATGCCAGAGCTAAGTATGATGTTAAAGAGTTTTAGTATAGCCAATTGGAATTTGTTGTCTGTATATTTGATCATTTCATTGAGGATACCATCGACACCACAGGCCTTTTTGGGTTGAAGGGTTTTTATTTTGTCCTGTAACTCATTCAATGTAATTGGAGAATCCAGTGGGTTCTGGTAGTCTTTAATAGTTGATTCTAAGATCTGTATTTGATCATGTATATGTTTTTGCTCTTTGTTCTTTGTTATAGAACCAAAAAGATTGGAGAAGTGGTTTACCCATACATCTCCATTTTGGATAGATAATTCTTCGTGTTGTTGTTTGTTTAGTGTTTTCCAATTTTCCCAGAAGTGGTTAGAGTCTATGGATTCTTCAATTGCATTGAGCTGATTTCTGACATGCTGTTCCTTCTTTTTCCGTAGTGTATTTCTGTATTGTTTTAGTGATTCACCATAGTGAAGGCGTAGACTCAGGTTTTCCGGGTCTCTATGTTTTTGGTTGGACAGGTTTCTCAATTTCTTTCTTAGATTTTTGCATTCTTCATCAAACCATTTGTCATTATTGTTAATTTTCTTCGGTTTTCTATTTGAGATTTTTAGATTTGATAGGGAAGCTGAGAGGTCAAATATACTTTTAAGATTTTCTACTGCCAAGTTTACACCTTCACTATTACAGTGGAACGTTTTACCCAGGAAATTGTCTAAAAGGGATTGAATTTGTTGTTGCCTAATTGTTTTTTGGTAGGTTTCCAAACTGCATTCCTTCCATCTATAGCATTTCTTAATGTTACTCAGTTCCTTTGGCTTTGATGCCTCATGATTGAGTATTGCTCTGTTTAAGTAGACTGTGATTTTGCTGTGGTCTGATAGGGGTGTCAGTGGGCTGACTGTGAACGCTCTGAGAGATTCTGGGTTGAGGTCAGTGA
>NC_088416.1:36038806-36163806 GCF_034236695.1 Oncorhynchus nerka
TGTGTGAGGAGGAAAGAGTGGAGTGTAGTGTGTGAGGAGGAAAGAGTGGCAGGGTGTAGTGTGTGAGGAGGAAAGAGTGGCAGGATGTAGTCTGTGAGGAGGAAAGAGTGGCAGGGTGTAGTGTGTGAGGAGGAAAGAGTGGCAGGGTGTAGTGTGTGAGGAGGAAAGAGTGGCAGGGTGTAGTGTGTGAGGAGGAAAGAGTGGCAGGTTGTAGTGTGTGAGGAGGAAAGAGTGGCAGGGTGTAGTGTGTGAGGAGGAAAGAGTGGCAGGGTGTATTCTATGAGGAGGAAAGACTGGCAGGATGTAGTGTGTGAGGAAGAAAGAGTGGCAGGGTGTAGTGTGTGAGGAGGAAAGAGTGGCAGGGTGTATTCTACGAGGAGGAAAGATTGGCAGGATGTAGTCTATGAGGAGAAAAGATTGGCAGGATGTAGTGTGTGAGGAAGAAAGAGTGGCAGGGTGTAGTGTGTGAGGAGGAAAGAGTGGCAGGGTGTATTCTACGAGGAGGAAAGATTGGCAGGATGTAGTCTATGAGGAGAAAAGATTGGCAGGGTGTATTCTATGAGGAGGAAAGATTGGCAGGGTGTAGTGTGTGAGGAGGAAAGAGTGGCAGGGTGTATTCTGTGAGGAGGAAAGAGTGGCAGGGTGTAGTCTGTGAGGAGGAAAGAGTGGCAGGATGTAGTGTGTGAGGAGGAAAGAGTGGCAGGGTGTAGTGTGTGAGGAGGAAAGAGTGGCAGGGTGTAGTCTGTGAGGAGGAAAGAGTGGCCGGATGTAGTGTGTGAGGAGGAAAGAGTGGCAGGGTGTAGTCTGTGAGGAGGAAAGAGTGGCAGGGTGTAGTCTGTGAGGAGGAAAGAGTGACAGGGTGTAGTCTGTGAGGAGGAAAGAGTGACAGGGTGTAGTCTGTGAGGAGGAAAGAGTGGCAGGGTGTAGTCTGTGAGGAGGAAAGAGTGGCAGGGTGTATTCTGTGAGGAGGAAAGAGTGGCAGGGTGTAGTGTGTGAGGAGGAAAGAGTGGCAGGGTGTAGTGTGTGAGGAGGTGTAGTCTGTGAGGAGGAAAGAGTGGCAGGGTGTAGTGTGTGAGGAGGTGTAGTCTGTGAGGAGGAAAGAGTGGCAGGGTGTAGTCTGTGAGGAGGAAAGAGTGGTAGGATGTAGTGTGTGAGGAGGAAAGAGTGGCAGGATGTAGTGTGTGAGGAGGAAAGAGTGGCAGGGTGTAGTGTGTGAGGAGGAACGAGTGGCAGGGTGTAGTCTGTGAGGAGGAAAGAGTGGCAGGGTGTAGTCTGAGGAGGAAAGAGTGGCAGGGTGTAGTCTGTGAGGAGAAAAGAGTGGCAGGATGTAGTGTGTGAGGAGGAAAGAGTGGCAGGGTGTAGTGTGTGAGGAGGAAAGAGTGGCAGGATGTAGTGTGTGAGGAGGAAAGAGTAGCAGGGTGTAGTGTGTGAGGAGGAACGAGTGGCAGGGTGTAGTCTGTGAGGAGGAAAGAGTGGCAGGGTGTAGTGTGTGAGGAGGAAAGAGTGGCAGGGTGTAGTGTGTGAGGAGGAAAGAGTGGCAGGTTGTAGTGTGTGAGGAGGAAAGAGTGGCAGGTTGTAGTGTGTGAGGAGGAAAGAGTGTCAGGGTGTAGTCTGTGAGGAGGAAAGAGTGGCAGGGTGTAGTCTGTGAGGAGGAAAGAGTGGCAGGGTGTAGTGTGTGAGGAGGAAAGAGTGGCAGGGTGTATTCTATGAGGAGGAAAGATTGGCAGGATGTAGTGTGTTAGGAGGAAAGAGTGGCAGGGTGTAGTGTGTGAGGAGGAAAGAGTGGCAGGGTGTATTCTATGAGGAGGAAAGATTGGCAGGATGTAGTCTATGAGGAGGAAAGATTGGTAGGGTGTATTCTATGAGGAGGAAAGATTGGCAGGGTGTAGTCTGTGAGGAGGAAAGAGTGGCCGGATGTAGTGTGTGAGGAGGAAAGAGTGATAGGGTGTAGTCTGTGAGGAGGAAAGAGTGGCAGGGTGTAGTCTGTGAGGAGGAAAGAGTGGCAGGGTGTAGTCTGTGAGGAGGAAAGAGTGGCAGGGTGTATTCTGTGAGGAGGAAAGTGTGGCAGGGTGTAGTGTGTGAGGAGGAAAGAGTGGCAGGATGTAGTGTGTGAGTAGGAAAGAGTGGCAGGGTGTAGTCTGTGAGGAGGAAAGAGTGGCAGGATGTAGTGTGTGAGGAGGAAAGAGTGGCAGGGTGTAGTGTGTGAGGAGGAACGAGTGGCAGGGTGTAGTCTGTGAGGAGGAAAGAGTGGCAGGGTGTAGTGTGTGAGGAGGTGTAGTCTGTGAGGAGGAAAGAGTGGCAGGGTGTAGTGTGTGAGGAGGTGTAGTCTGTGAGGAGGAAAGAGTGGCAGGGTGTAGTCTGTGAGGAGGAAAGAGTGGTAGGATGAGTGTGTGAGGAGAAAAGAGTGGCAGGATGTAGTGTGTGAGGAGGAAAGAGTGGCAGGATGTAGTGTGTGAGGAGGAAAGAGTGGCAGGATGTAGTGTGTGAGGAGGAAAGAGTAGCAGGGTGTAGTGTGTGAGGAGGAACGAGTGGCAGGGTGTAGTCTGTGAGGAGGAAAGAGTGGCAGGGTGTAGTGTGTGAGGAGGAAAGAGTGGCAGGGTGTATGAGGAGGAAAGAGTGGCAGGTTGTAGTGTGTGAGGAGGAAAGAGTGGCAGGTTGGTGTGAGGAGGAAAGAGTGTCAGTGTAGTCTGTGAGGAGGAAAGAGTGGCAGGGTGTAGTCTGTGAGGAGGAAAGAGTGGCAGGGTGTAGTGTGTGAGGAGGAAAGAGTGGCAGGGTGTATTCTATGAGGAGGAAAGATTGGCAGGATGTAGTGTGTTAGGAGGAAAAGAGTGGCAGGGTGTAGTGTGTGAGGAGGAAAGAGTGGCAGGGTGTATTCTATGAGGAGGAAAGATTGGCAGGATGTAGTCTATGAGGAGGAAAGATTGGTAGGGTGTATTCTATGAGGAGGAAAGATTGGCAGGGTGTAGTCTGTGAGGAGGAAAGAGTGGCCGGATGTAGTGTGTGAGGAGGAAAGAGTGATAGGGTGTAGTCTGTGAGGAGGAAAGAGTGGCAGGGTGTAGTCTGTGAGGAGGAAAGAGTGGCAGGGTGTAGTCTGTGAGGAGGAAAGAGTGGCAGGGTGTATTCTGTGAGGAGGAAAGTGTGGCAGGGTGTAGTGTGTGAGGAGGAAAGAGTGGCAGGATGTAGTGTGTGAGTAGGAAAGAGTGGCAGGGTGTAGTCTGTGAGGAGGAAAGAGTGGCAGGATGTAGTGTGTGAGGAGGAAAGAGTGGCAGGGTGTAGTGTGTGAGGAGGAACGAGTGGCAGGGTGTAGTCTGTGAGGAGGAAAGAGTGGCAGGGTGTAGTGTGTGAGGAGGTGTAGTCTGTGAGGAGGAAAGAGTGGCAGGGTGTAGTGTGTGAGGAGGTGTAGTCTGTGAGGAGGAAAGAGTGGCAGGGTGTAGTCTGTGAGGAGGAAAGAGTGGTAGGATGTAGTGTGTGAGGAGAAAAGAGTGGCAGGATGTAGTGTGTGAGGAGGAAAGAGTGGCAGGATGTAGTGTGTGAGGAGGAAAGAGTGGCAGGATGTAGTGTGTGAGGAGGAAAGAGTGGCAGGGTGTAGTGTGTGAGGAGGAACGAGTGGCAGGGTGTAGTCTGTGAGGAGGAAAGAGTGGCAGGGTGTATTCTGTGAGGAGGAAAGTGTGGCAGGGTGTAGTGTGTGAGGAGGAAAGAGTGGCAGGATGTAGTGTGTGAGTAGGAAAGAGTGGCAGGGTGTAGTCTGTGAGGAGGAAAGAGTGGCAGGATGTAGTGTGTGAGGAGGAAAGAGTGGCAGGGTGTAGTGTGTGAGAAGGAACGAGTGGCAGGGTGTAGTCTGTGAGGAGGAAAGAGTGGCAGGGTGTAGTGTGTGAGGAGGTGTAGTCTGTGAGGAGGAAAGAGTGGCAGGGTGTAGTGTGTGAGGAGGTGTAGTCTGTGAGGAGGAAAGAGTGGCAGGGTGTAGTCTGTGAGGAGGAAAGAGTGGTAGGATGTAGTGTGTGAGGAGAAAAGAGTGGCAGGATGTAGTGTGTGAGGAGGAAAGAGTGGCAGGATGTAGTGTGTGAGGAGGAAAGAGTGGCAGGATGTAGTGTGTGAGGAGGAAAGAGTGGCAGGGTGTAGTGTGTGAGGAGGAACGAGTGGCAGGGTGTAGTCTGTGAGGAGGAAAGAGTGGCAGGGTGTAGTCTGAGGAGGAAAGAGTGGCAGGGTGTAGTCTGTGAGGAGGAAAGAGTGGCAGGGTGTAGTCTGTGAGGAGGAAAGAGTGGCAGGGTGTATTCTGTGAGGAGGAAAGAGTGGCAGGGTGTAGTCTGTGAGGAGGAAAGAGTGGCAGGGTGTAGTCTGTGAGGAGGAAAGAGTGGCAGGATGTAGTGTGTGAGGAGGAACGAGTGGCAGGGTGTATGTAGTCTGTGAGGAGGAAAGAGTGGCAGGGTGTAGTCTGTGAGGAGAAAAGAGTGGCAGGGTGTTGTCTGTGAGGAGAAAAGAGTGGCCATGCCGTTGTCTTATCCAATCACAGTCAGCTCGGCTGGACAGGAGGCCATAGGAGTAGAGGATGGAGAGACCGGAGAGAGGGAGTGAAAGAGGTTAAGAGAGAGGGATAGAGAGTGTGTGTGTGTGTGTAGCCTCTCTCCTTGCTCTCTATGTAATGGACAGAGTGGGAGACTGTTACTGTTGGTCTCACAACGTTCTCTCGCGTGGAGCAGTACTCCCACTCAGTGCAAACCACTGTTGGGGCTGATGGGAACGACCAGAGTGGGGTTTTAATTCCTCCATGCTGCCTTGCTCTTGCTGTCTCTTTCTGTTCTCATGCTTCTCCCTCCTTCCCTCTCTTCCATGCACCATCCTGCCATAAACATCCATTATGCCATAATCAAGTATATCTCTCTCTCCTCCCATGATATGCCTTGATAACTGACTGTTATTGTCATCATTCAGAGGTATTCTAGATGTCTGTAGTCAATCTCATTGTGGGGAAATGAGACCTCTGGTATTCTACTCTTTAGAATGCACCTGCATTCAAACCAAGCCTTGATACAGAAAACCACTCTGTTATGAAACTGTTATGAAATGAATTGATAATCCATTTGTCTCCAAACCTTTTGTGTTTTGTATGGTTACATACCTCAGATAGATAAGCTTACAGTAAACGGAAGAGTTTAGGCTAGTCGTAAAAAAAGAGACATGTCAGACAGAGTTTGTAAAGTGAGCCTTGTATTCATCTCTATGCAACTATATTCAGATGGTGTGAACTCCTGCAGTGCACATGTTGTAAGGAGGAGGGAGTTTAGGGAGGGAGGAGGGGGAGAGGGAGGGAGGGAGAGGGAGGGAGGGAGGGGGAGAGAGAGAGAGAGAGAGAGGGAGGGAGGGAGGGAGAGGGAGGGAGGGAGGGAGGGAGGGAGGGGGAGGGAGGGAGGGAGGGAGAGGGAGGGAGAGGGAGGGAGGGAGAGGGAGGGAGGGGAGAGAGAGGGAGGGAGGGAGGGAGAGGGAGGGAGGGAGGGAGGAGGGGGAGAGGGAGAGGGAGGGAGGGAGGGAGGGAGGGAGGGAGAGGGAGGGAGGGAGGGGGAGGGAGGGAGGAGAGGAGGGAGGGAGGGGGAGAGGGAGGGAGGGAGGGGAGAGAGGGAGGGAGGGGAGAGAGGGAGGGGGGAGGGGAGGGAGGGAGGGAGAGGGAGGGAGGGAGGGAGGAGGGGAGAGGGAGGGAGTTTAGGGAGGGAGGAGGGGGAGAGGGAGTGAGGAGAGGGAGGGAGGGAGGGAGGGAGAGGGAGGGAGGGAGGAGGGGGAGAGAGGGAGGGAGGGAGGGAGGAGGGGGAGAGAGGGAGGGAGGGAGGGAGAGAGGGAGGGAGGGAGGAGGGGGAGAGAGAAAGAGAGAAGTAGAGAGAGTCTGCTCCAAGTACAGAGTTCTGTCTGCCTCTCCTTAGTCTATTGTGGTGCACTCTTTTACATGGGCTTCTATTGAACATCTCATCACTGAGTGGTAGCCATGATTATGATTAATAGTTGTGAAGCCCCTATTGAGGGCCTGAATAAGCTGTCGATTGGAGGTTCTTTTGGAGGCCCTACTGACTCTCTGCAGTCCCTTCTTGTCCCCTTCAGGGCCCCATCCATCATCCACACTCTCCCAGGTGATTTGTCTCAAGGTTGTAAACTAGCTTGTCCGGCCAGGTTGTTTGCGGCGATCGAAGCAAACCAAATGCACTTGGCCGGAGTGATTAACGGGCTTAGACGTGACAGAGGTCAACAAGGGTCGCAACTATGACAGGTGACAAATGGATTTCATAGACTGAAGTCCATTTGTCCAGTGGAGGCAGTTCCAGCTGGCCCTCTCATTCCCTCTCTCTCCCTCATCTCATTCCCTCTCTCTCTCTCCTCTCATTCCCTCTCTCTCCCTCATCTCATTCCCTCTCTCTCCCTCATCTCATTCCCTCTCTCTCCCTCATCTCATTCCCTCTCTCTCCCTCATCTCATTCTCTCTCTCCCTCCTCTCATTCCTTCTCTCCACTGGGTATTGATCCAGTCCTGCCAACCTGAGTGAAGGTGTGAGAGAGAGAGAGAGAGGGGCATCCATCACCTTCTGCCCTGGGCACTACCCTGTCACCCCGCCGGGCGCGGCACCCATCCTCAACAGCCACCTCCACCCCTCCCGCCAGTCCGCTGTTTGACAGATGGCTGGGTAGCACACCCTCCCTCTCACCTTGGGCTGTGGAAGCATCTATCACCATGGCGATGGTGGTGCCAGACTCCTCTCATCACCCTGTCTCTAGTCAGGTCCCAGTCAGTGTGAGAGACAGTCTGTCTTGTCTATCTCAGGCCTGTCAGACAGACAGCACTTGAAGTTCAGTGTTTAACCCCCTGGATTGTACATGTCCCCCTCATCTGATGAATTATCCACGCTGAGGGGGTGCTCAGTCCCGCAGACAGTATTCCACTCAGGAAAAGTACCACAGTAGTAGTGGTAGTTAGAAGCAAGCTGTTAGAAAGAACTAGAGTATATCTGAAGTGTTGTAGCGTTCTCTTCTTCTGAATTTCAGTGTGGTGAGGACCCCCCACATTATTACAGTAATAGTCTTCATATTATCATAGGAAGACTAGCTAACAACATCACAATATAAATCCCCCATCATTCCTAGCCCCCAGTTAAACTCAGCTATCTTTACAGTTTCTCATCCACTCTGTGTCGGAGTCTCCCTCAACCTGATCTATTATTTACATCCTCTGAGCATTCACACCTTTTCTGCCCCAAGCTGTGTCTTTACAAGGAGAGAGAGTATGGATTTAACTTACAATGTAAGCTACAATGCCTCCTTTAAATATGTAGTTTCATTTCAATTATGCCAATAAGCAGAGCTCCAGTAGCTGACAGGGTGATGTATGACTCAGTTCTGTCTCTACAAGCTATTTAACGGGGCTTCGCTCCATTGTAATGCTTCTGGTTCAGTGTTAGATTGTGTTTTCTGCGGCAGTAAAGATACCCCTCCCCTCTGCACCCATTCCTTCCCAAGCATTTCAAATGCATCGGTGTCTTATCAGAGACAATATGTTGGTTGATCCTTTACCCAGTTGTTCCATTGGCGAGCCATTTGAATGTGAAGGCAGGGCAGAGCAAGGGGAGAGCGGTGGAACGACAGGGATGCTATCATGGCCTATTTATTTTAAAGACTGATTGAAAAGCCTTGTGTGTTCACCAGCAAGCGTGAAATGCATCCCCCCCGGGACTCATCCAGTCATCAGGCCTAACATAACAAATGGCAATGGAAGCATTCTAATGGTGCTGCTGATGGCTTTTCTCTGTGCTGTGCTGTTATTGGTTTGGTGTGGGGAGAGGAGAGCATTGGCCGGAGGGGGCCTCTTACACACACTTTAAGGGGAGAGGATGAGAGGGAGGGGATGAGAGGGAGAGGATGAGAGCGAGGGAGAGGATGAGAGAGAGAGAGAGGATGAGAGGGAGAGGATGAGAGGGAGGGAGGGAGACCAAAATGTTTGTTGTTTACTACTGTACACTTCCAGTTGCAAAGATATTAACTCTTACCCTTTGAGTGTATGTACTTTTTCTATGAGTGTGTCTTTGTACATGTGTGCGTGCACGTGAGTGTGTCTTTGTACGTGTGTGCGTGCACGTGAGTGTGTCTTTGTACGTGTGTGCGTGCACGTGAGTGTGTCTTTGTACGTGTGTGCGTGCACGTGAGTGTGTCTTTGTACGTGTGTGCGTGCACATGAGTGTGTCTCTGTACGTGTGTGCGTGCACGTGAGTGTGTCTTTGTACGTGTGTGCGTGCACGTGAGTGTGTCTCTGTACGTGTGTGCGTGCACGTGAGTGTGTCTGTACGTGTGTGCGTGCACGTGAGTGTGTCTTTGTACGTGTGTGCGTGCACGTGAGTGTGTCTCTGTACGTGTGTGCGTGCACGTGAGTGTGTCTTTGTACGTGTGTGCATGCACGTGAGTGTGTCTTTGTACGTGTGTGCGTGCACGTGAGTGTGTCTTTGTACGTGTGTGCGTGCACGTGAGTGTGTCTTTGTACGTGTGTGCGTGCACGTGAGTGTGTGTGCTGTGTTTGCTTCACATATAAAGTCAGAGAGATAGTGTGTGTAGTGTACCAGTCTAGTACACTAGCTACTCAAACAGCATGTATGTTTACTGTATGTGGGTTTGTTTGTCAAAGGAAGGGAAATATACTGTATGCTCTTAGAATATGATGCTGCTTCATCACTATACCAGAGGGGATCATTTGGTTCACAGGATGCATCAACAGCAGGTACACAAACACTACAGGCATCAGTTACTCACACAATCAGAACTACGCAACTCTGGGAACTTTCAATAACTTTCAACCATCAACTGGAAATGTTGCAACCCTAATCAGAAGTCTGGTGTATGTGTGTTCTCTCCAGGAGGCTTGGTGATATGGTAATCACTTCCTCATCTTGCTCTTTGTGATTGTCTTTCACGTAGTGTGTGAGTGTGTCTGCACATCCCATAAGAAGCATATAAAACAAACAGTACTGTTCATCTAACTGACATTCTCCAACACTTGGGTTGTCATGACAACATTCACCCTGAATGAACACGGTCGTGTGCTACGTATGAAGTTGATATTTACAGATTTTGTTAGGGATTCAACTTTCTTGAACTTTTCCACATTTTTGCAGTTATGTAACAGTCACTAACCAGACATTTCCTTTTAGCAAGTCTTGTTCACATTTAGGTTCATTATTAGCATATTTACATGGGAAATCTATGATTGACACATACCTTTTTTTTAAACTTTGAAATGAGTGACGCATACCCATTAATTATGTAAGAATATAAAAGGCCTCGTACCCAGTGATGTTGAAGCCACAGTTCCTCCATCTTGGCAGTCCCTCACCGTTGTAAAATAGATTTAGGAAGCTATAGAAATCCATGTATTAATGTCTATGGTTGTTTTTGCCACATATATTCAGTTAGACACCTTACTGTATACTTTTAAATGATATTATGTGAGCTAAACCTTAAAGTAAAACATTTAAACGTTTTCCTTAAAGTATAGTACAATAAAAAAATACATAGACATGTCAATTGGTCCTTGAAACATTGAATTAACATGCTGTATAATTCCATGAATTCCTATGAAGGACTGCTTCTTCTGAGGAGTACCAATATGGCTGACCGTTGGCTTCAAAGCCCCTCATTGGCCATTTACATAGCATCAGCAATCCAGGGCCGTACCCCATCAGAACCCAAAATATAAGCTTGTTTTACACCATTGTTTGTAAACAACATCATTGAAATCGAACACTGTACAGCCTTAAAACATGGTTAAAACCATAATGTTGATATACTGGATGGTCAGTCCTTACATCCATAGCTCAGTCTATGAATTTGAGAGTGTTTACATTTCTCCAACCCCATCCTTCAGGTTTTTACTGAAACAGTGGGGGGTGTCCGTTTTGTTATGGTTTCAACTGCAGATTGTCCCTTTAAACATGTTTTGTCTACTGTGCAAAGCCCATAGCGTCCCTAAGGTTGAGGTGTTTGGTCACTTAATCACGTTCATATCTGTGTGGGTGTGTGAAGGGGTTTGTGTGAAGGCTCAGCTACATGTTTGTTCTGTCTTGTTGTGAAGACACCGCAGCAGGAGGAGGAAAGCACATGTTTGTTCTGTCTTGTTGTGAAGACACCGCAGCAGGAGGAGGAAAGCACATGTATTGTCCTGTCTTGTTGTGAAGACACCGCAGCAGGAGGAGGAAAGCACATGTTTGTTCTGTCTTGTTGTGAAGACACCGCAGCAGGAGGAGGAAAGCACATGTTTGTTCTGTCTTGTTGTGAAGACACCGCAGCAGGAGGAGGAAAGCACATGTATTGTCCTGTCTTGTTGTGAAGACACCGCAGCAGGAGGAGGAAAGCACATGTTTGTTCTGTCTTGTTGTGAAGACACCGCAGCAGGAGGAGGAAAGCACATGTTTGTTCTGTCTTGTTGTGAAGACACCGCAGCAGGAGGAGGAAAGCACATGTTTGTTCTGTCTTGTTGTGAAGACACCGCAGCAGGAGGAGGAAAGCACATGTATTGTCCTGTCTTGTTGTGAAGACACCGCAGCAGGAGGAGGAAAGCACATGTATTGTCCTGTCTTGTTGTGAAGACACCGCAGCAGGAGGAGGAAAGCACATGTATTGTCCTGTCTTGTTGTGAAGACACCACAGCAGGAGGAGGAAAGCACATGTATTGTCCTGTCTTATAAGCTCTTGTTTTCAGTTCCGTGCCCCTCTCTTTATCCAGTGTTACTCTGAAGCCTAAACCCAGACAGAGATGGAGGAGGAAGAGGTCAAGCCTCCTGAAGGCCCAGCCTGTTAACAGGGTGAAATTGACCAGAGAGGAAAGAGGTGAGAGAGAGATACAGGGGGTGGACGGTGTGAAGAGGTTGGGGGGCGGGGGGGCGCTGAATGTTGTGCCGTTCCCTTTAGCTCACCCGAGATCATTCATTTTCTCATTTAGTCGGAACAGTGGAGTGTGCAAACTAGAACAGGAGTCCTGCCTACTAATGAGGACAGGGGGAGACGAAACCGGGAGAGAACGTGTGTGTCTTTGTGTGTGTGGACCTAGTCTAGACAGATAGGCAGGTTTAGACTTTGTTTTGGATTAGATCATTTGGATCGTTGGTGTGTGTGTGGACCTAGTCTAGACAGATAGGTAGGTTTAGACTTTGTTTTGGATTAGATCATTTGGTTCGTTGGTGTGTGTGTGGACCTAGTCTAGACAGATAGGCAGGTTTAGACTTTGTTTTGGATTAGATCATTTGGTTCGTTGGTGTGTGTGCGGACCTAGTCTAGACAGATAGGCAGGTTTAGACTTTGTTTTGGATTAGATCATTTGGTTCGTTGGTGTGTGTGCCACTGTTTGTGCCGACCTTTAGTTCTCTATGCCAGGCTGTGTACAGGGAGAACCTGGGACTTTATCAGACAGACCGGATCATTTCTGGCATGTTGACATTTGGTTCAGTGTGCCACCTCTCTCTCAGTCCCAGGTGTTCCAGGTCCCGGGGGTCACTGCAGAATAAGGGTGAGCAGCAGTGCCATTGATCTGGAGGACCCCCCACCACTATTGGAAAAAAACTCAATGGAACAGCAGTGAAACGGGCCACTGTTCTGAATTGGATTGTGATACTAAAATGGGCTGTCAGGGCCAGCTGATTATGAGTCTGAGAGAGAGAGGTGAATATGGGAGCTAGCGAGTGATGGAGTGAGTCATTCTGTGTGTATATGTGAGCTGGCGCTGGTACCTGATTATGAGCCTGGGAATAAGGTGCTCGTGCCCAGGGTTTTGGGAGTCGATTTTTTAAAAAGTGGATTTTTGCAGAAGGAAGGAAAACTCATATGAAATATGAATGAGTGAAGGTAAATGTACAATAAATTGAAAAAAGAATGAGAGTACCTTCCAAGAGCCGAGGCTAGCTCTTATCTCGCTTAATTTCCCTCACCCTCCCTCACTCCTCTATCTTCTCTCTTGCTCACCTTTCTCAGTAAGGGGAAAGTGAATTGTCTAAGTAAGCCCTTTGAGAATCACTGGAGTTAAGACCTTGCTTAAAAAAATGGAGGCTTGAAAAATATCTTATATGCTGCTCTTGATAATTGTGTGAATAGGACCATTTTCCTGCCCTGGTGAATAGGACCATTTTCCTGCCCTGGTGAATAGGACCATTTTCCTGCTCTGGTGAATAGGACCATTTTCCTGCCCTGGTGAATGGGACCATTTTCCTGCCCTGGTGAATAGGACCATTTTCCTGCCCTGGTGAATAGGACCATTTTCCTGCCCTGGTGAATAGGACCATTTTCCTGCCCTGGTGAATGGGACCATTTTCCTGCCCTGGTGAATGGGACCATTTTCCTGCCCTGCTAAGCATTCAAAGTACTTTGGGTGTCATGGAAAATGTATGGAGTAAAAAGTACATTATTTTCTT
Source organism: Oncorhynchus nerka (assembly GCF_034236695.1). Classification (NCBI taxonomy): domain Eukaryota; kingdom Metazoa; phylum Chordata; class Actinopteri; order Salmoniformes; family Salmonidae; genus Oncorhynchus; species Oncorhynchus nerka. Next base: position 36,051,225 of record NC_088416.1, read on the forward strand.
TAGGCGTGCAGTGAAGTAAATATAAATAGTCAAGTACAGATACCCCCAAAAAACGTAAGTACTTTAAAATATTTAGTGTGTTTGGATTCCCTCCCCAATCCAGAGAGCTTTATTGGCATGACTGAATGTGTTTCTACAAGCTTTACTTCTAATCAGCTTAATGGTAAAGACACACAAGCAAACACAAGATATGAGTCTCTCTAATCTGCCTAATTATGACAATAATGCCTCAAATCAACAGATCAAATCCAATCCACACAGTCTGGTTTCTGCTGTTTACCCACCTGCTGCTGTTTACTCTCCATCTCTCTCTCTCTCTCTCTCTCTCTCTCTCTCTCTCTCTCTCTCTCTCTCTCTCTCTCTCTCTCTCTCTCTCTCTCTCTCTCTCTCTCTCTCTCTCTCTCTCTTCTCTCTCTCTCTCTTCTCTCTCTCTGTCTCTCTCTCTGTCTCTCTGTCTCTCTCTCTGTCTCTCTGTCTCTCTCTGTCTCTCTCTCTCTGTCTCTCTCTCTGTCTCTCTGTCTCTCTCTGTCTCTCTCTCTCTGTCTCTCTCTCTCTGTCTCTCTCTCTCTCTACTCTCTGTCTCTCTCTCTCTCTGTCACTCTCTCTCTCTCTGTCACTCTCTGTCACTCTTTGCAACTCTGCCCTTGTATGGTAAGTCTTCCACAATCACAGTCAGACAGTATGGTTACGATAGGTCAGGATATATATTACGATATTAACAGGATATTCACTTAAACCTAGAAATTCTAAATAGATTTTTCAAGAACTGAAACGTATTAATACTTAATGATTTATCGTTTTCTGTCTGAAATGTTTAAGTTCTCTTCCAGTGCATTCGGACTGAGTTATATGACCAGTGTGATTGTGGAGCTGGGATGTGTCATCAAACATTGTAATCAGTACTGAGTGGCACTTTATCCAACCACTGTTTATCCAACCGCCGTTTATCCAACCGTCATTTATTCAACCACCGTTTATCCAACCACTGTTTATCCAACCCCTGTTTATCCAACTACTGGTTATCCAACCACTGTTTATCCAACCACTGTTTATCCAACCACTGTTTATCCAACTACTGTTTACCCAACCGCCGTTTATCCAACCGTCGTTTATTCAACCATTGTTTATCCAACCGCCATTTATCCAACCGCCTTTCATCCAACCGCCTGCCTTTTATCCAACCACCGTTTATTCAACCGCCGTTTATTCAACCGCCGTTTATCCAACCGCCTTTTATCCAACCGCCTTTTATCCAACCGCCGTTTACTCAACCGCCGTTTACTCAACCGCCGTTTACTCAACCGCCTTTTATCCAACCGCCGTTTATTCAACCGCCGTTTATCCAACCGCCTTTTATCCAACCGCCTTTTATCCAACCGCCGTTTACTCAACCGCCGTTTACTCAACCGCCTTTTATCCAACCGCCGTTTATCCAACCGCCTTTTATCCAACCGCAGTTTATCCAACCGCCTTTTATCCAACCGCCTTTTATTCAACCGCTGTTTATCCAACCACCATTTATCCAACCGCTGTTTATCCAACCACCATTTATCCAACCACCATTTATCAAAGTGGAACCTGGTGTACTCTAGAGATAGAGAGACAGCTAGAGAGGGAGAGAGATCTGTCTACCTGAGAAACAGCAGAAGGCTGTGGAGATAACAGTGGAGATAATGAGGGATCTTCCCAGGTTGTGGCCTCCATTTCAGGTCTTAGAGTTTAATCAGCTGTGTTCTGTGCTTTTCATTGGGCCAGTGTGTTGTGATGAGCTGTCAGACAGTTTGGCTGACAGAGAGGATAACTAGAGTTTTTATGACTGCTCAGCCAGCCTCGTTCGCACCCTCCTTGCCCCACTGAACTGTAGGAAATCTTTTATTCTCAAATTCTTAATGAAAGTTTGTTTACTTTATTTCTCTTCTCCACACTAAGGGAATACCTCTCATACACACTCTCCTACTGTGAACTCTCATACACACTGACTCCTACTGTGGACTCTCATACACACTGACTCCTACTGTGAACTCTCATACACGCTGACTCCTACTGTGACCTTTCATATACGCTGACTCCTACTGTGACCTCTCATATACGCTGACTCCTACTGTGACCTCTCATACACGCTGACTCCTACTGTGACCTCTCATACACACTGACTCCTACTGTGACCTCTCATACACACGGATTCCTACTGTGACCTCTCATACACACTGGCTCCTACTGTGATCTCTCATACACGCTGACTCCTACTGTGACCTCTCATATACGCTGATGAGACCTACTGTGACCTCTCATATACGCTGATGAGACCTACTGTGACATCTCATACACACTGACTCCTACTGTGACCTCTCATACACACTGGCTCCTACTGTGACCTCTCATACACGCTGACTCCTACTGTGACCTCTCATACATGCTGACTCCTACTGTGACCTCTCATATACGCTGATGAGACCTACTGTGACCTCTCATATACGCTGATGAGACCTACTGTGACCTCTCATACACACTGACTCCTACTGTGACCTCTCATACACACTGACTCCTACTGTGACCTCTCATACATGCTGCATCCTACTGTGACCTCTCATATACGCTGACTCCTACTGTGACCTCTCATACACACTGACTCCTACTATGGCCTCTCATACACACTGATGAGCCCTACTGTGACCTCTCATACACACTGACTCCTACTGTGACCTCTCATACACACTGGCTCCTACTGTGACCTCTCATATACACACATCTAATCATTACTTTACAGTCCATGTACATTTCAATCTGTTGTGGTCTCTCTTGCTTGCTCTCTCTTCTTAGAAATGTTGACTTATATGTGGTACATTTGTTCTTCATTGTGTTTTGTGTGTGTGTGTGTGTAACAGGTGTTCGGACATTGCTCTGTCCTTCTCTTAGCACTCCTGTCTTGTTTGTTCCTATTAGTCCTCCTCCTCCTTCTGTTGGCAAGATCCACTGCACTGACCCACAATCTCCTCTTGCCACCCTTGACCTTTAACCTCAGTATCTCATGTCCAGCAGCCAACCAGACAGTCAGCCAGCCAGCCGGCTCCAGAGCACAGTGACATCCTCAGGGAGTTGTTGTCTCTGACTGTCCCAGCCGGCTCCAGAGCACAGTGACATCCTCAGGGAGGTGTTGTCTCTGACTGTCCCAGCCGGCTCCAGAGCACAGTGACATCCTCAGGGAGGTGTTGTCTCTGACTGTCCCAGCCGGCTCCAGAGCACAGTGACATCCTCAGGGAGGTGTTGTCTCTGACTGGCCCAGCCGGCCAGCGCTGAGAGGTTGACCTATCCCTGACCCTCACCATGCACAAACACTATCCCTCCAGACAGCCCGCTCAGATCTCCTGGACACTGGCTGTGTCCCAAACCACACCCTATTCCCTTTACAGTGTACTACTTGGTCAAAAGTAGTGCACTATAAAGGGAATAAGGTGCCATTTGTGACACATGTCGTTGTAATGTCACATCACACACTGACAGAAAAGTCATTGCTGTGCTGTGTGGATTCAGACTGTAGTCGTGGTCAAACAACTGGACTGACTGTGTCAACACCAAGCCCCCTGTAGTTCCAGTGTCAACACCAAGCCCCCTGTAGTTCCAGTGTCAACACCAAGCCCCCTGTAGTTTGTGTCAACACCAAGCCCCCCGTAGTTCCAGTGTCAACACCAAGCCCCCTGTAGTTCCAGTGTCAACACCAAGCCCCCTGTAGTCAATACCAAGTCCCCTGTAAGTTCCAGTATCAACACCAAGCCCCCTATAGTTCCAGTGTCAACACCAAGCCCCCTGTAGTTCCAGTGTCAACACCAAGCCCCCTGTAGTTCATGTCAACACCAAGCCCCCTGTAGTTCCAGTGTCAACACCAAGCCCCCTGTAGTCAACACCAAGCCCCTGTAGTTCCAGTGTCAACACCAAGCCCCCTGTAGTTCCAGTGTCAACACCAAGCCCCCTGTAGTTCCAGTGTCAACACCAAGCCCCTTGCAGTTCCAGTGTCAACACCATGCCCCCTGTAGTTCGTGTCAACACCAAGCCCCCTGTAGTTCGTGTCAACACCAAGCCCACTGTAGTTCCAGTGTCAACACCAAGCCCCCTGTAGTTCCAGTGTCAACACCACGCCCCCTGTAGTTCCAGTGTCAACACCAAACCCCTTGTAGTTCCAGTGTCAACACCAAGCCCCCTGTAGTTTGTGTCAACACCACGCCCCCTGTAGTTCCAGTGTCAACACCAAGCCCCCTGTAGTTCCAGTGTCAACACCAAGCCCCCTGTAGTTCCAGTGTCAACACCAAGCCCCCTGTAGTTCCAGTGTCAACACCAAGCTCCCTGTAGTTCCAGTGTCAACACCAAGCTCCCTGTAGTCAACACCAAGCTCCCTGTAGTTTCAGTGTCAACACCAAGCCCCCTGTAGTCAACACCAAGCCCCCTGTAGTTCGTGTCAATACCAAGCCCCTTGTAGTTCCAGTGTCAACACCAATTTCCTTGTAGTTCCAGTGTCAACACCAAGCCCCCTTAGTTTGTGTCAACACCAAGCCCCCTGTAGTTCCAGTGTCAACACCAATCCCCTGTAGTTCCAGTGTCAACACCAAGCCCCCTGTAGTCAACACCAAGCCCCCTGTAGTTCCAGTGTCAACACCAAGCCCCCTGCAGTTCCAGTGTCAACACCAAGCCCCCTGTAGTTCCAGTGTCAACACCAAGCCCACTGTAGTTCTAGTGTCAACACCAAGCCCCCTGTAGTTCCATTGTCAACACCAATTCCCCTGTAGTTTGTGTCAATACCAAGCCCCCTGTAGTCAACACCAAGCCCCCTGTAGTTCCAGTGTCAACACCAAGCCCCTTGTAGTTCCAGTGTCAACACCAAGGCCCTTAGTTCGTGTCAATACCAAGCCCCCTGTAGTTCCAGTGTCAACACCAGTCCTCCTGTAGTTCCAGTGTCAACACCAAGCCCCCTGTAGTTTGTGTCAACACCAAGCCCCCTGTAGTTCCAGTGTCAACACCAAGCCCCTTGTAGTTCCAGTGTCAACACCAAGCCCCCTGTAGTTCCAGTGTCAACACCAAGCCCCCTGTAGTTCCAGTGTCAACACCAAGCTCCCTGTAGTTCCAGTGTCAACACCAAGCCCCCTGTAGTCAACACCAAGCTCCCTGTAGTTCCAGTGTCAACACCAAGCCCCCTGTAGTCAACACCAAGCCCCCTGTAGTTCGTGTCAATACCAAGCCCCCTGTAGTTCCAGTGTCAACACCAATTTCCTTGTAGTTCCAGTGTCAATACCAAGCCCCCTTAGTTCGTGTCAACACCAAGCCCCCTGTAGTTCCAGTGTCAACACCAATCCCCCTGTAGTTCCAGTGTCAACACCAAGCCCCCTGTAGTCAACACCAAGCCCCCTGTAGTTCCAGTGTCAACACCAAGCCCCCTGCAGTTCCAGTGTCAACACCAAGCCCCCTGTAGTTCCAGTGTCAACACCAAGCCCCCTGTAGTTCCATTGTCAACACCAATTCCCCTGTAGTTTGTGTCAATCCTGTAGTCAAAGCCCCTGTAGTCAACACCAAGCCCCTGTAGTCAACACCAAGCCCCTGTAGTTCCAGTGTCAACACCAAGCCCCTTGTAGTTCCAGTGTCAACACCAAGCCCCCTGTCGTTTGTGTCAACACCAAGCCCCTGTAGTTCCAGTGTCAACACCAAGCCCCTGTAGTTCCAGTGTCAACACCAAGCCCCCTGTAGTTCCAGTGTCAACACCAAGCCCCCTGTAATTCCAGTGTCAACACCAAGCCCCCTGTAGTCAACACCAAGCCCCTGTAGGTCCAGTGTCAACACCAAGCCCCCTGTAGTTCCAGTGTCAACACCAAGCCCCTGTAGTCAACACCAAGCCCCTGTAGTTTGTGTCAACACCAAGCCCCCTGTAGTTCCAGTGTCAACACCAAGCCCCCTGTAGTCAACACCAAGCCCCCTGTAGTTCCAGTGTCAACACCAAGCCCCCTGTAGTTCCAGTGTCAACACCAAGCCCCCTGTAGTTCCAGTGTCAACACCAAGCCCCATGTAGTTCCTGTAGTCAACAGCAAGCCCCCTGTAGTTCCTGTAGTCAACACCAAGCCCCCTGTAGTTTCAGTGTCAACACCAAGCCCCCTGTAGTTCCAGTGTCAACACCAAGCCCCCTGTAGTCAACACCAAGCTCCCTGTAGTTCCAGTGTCAACACCAAGCCCCCTGTAGTCAACACCAAGCCCCCTTAGTTCGTGTCAACACCAAGCCCCCTGTAGTTCCAGTGTCAACACCAATCCCCTGTAGTTCCAGTGTCAACACCAAGCCCCTGTAGTTCGTGTCAACACCAAGCCCCTGCAGTTCCAGTGTCAACACCAAGCCCCCTTGTAGTCAACACCAAGCCCCCTGTAGTTCCAGTGTCAACACCAAGCCCCCTGTAGTTCCAGTGTCAACACCAAGCCCCCTGCAGTTCCAGTGTCAACACCAAGCCCCCTGTAGTTCTAGTGTCAACACCAAGCCCCCTGTAGTTCCAGTGTCAACACCAAGCCCCTTGTAGTTCCAGTGTCAACACCAAGCCCCTTAGTCCGTGTCAACACCAAGCCCCCTGTAGTTCCAGTGTCAACACCAATCCTCCTGTAGTTCCAGTGTCAACACCAAGCCCCCTGTAGTTCGTGTCAACACCAAGCCCCCTGTAGTTCCAGTGTCAACATCAAGCCCCCTGTAGTTCCAGTGTCAAGACCAAGCCCCCTGCAGTTCCAGTGTCAACACCAAGCCCCCTGTAGTTCCAGTGTCAACACCAAGCCCCCTGTAGTTCCAGTGTCAACACCAAGCCCCCTGTAATTCCAGTGTCAACACCAAGCCCCCTGTAGTCAACACCAAGCCCCCTGTAGGTCCAGTGTCAACACCAAGCCCCCTGTAGTTCCAGTGTCAACACCAAGCCCCCTGTAGTCAACACCTAGCCCCTGTAGTTTGTGTCAACACCAAGCGCCCTGTAGTTCCAGTGTCAACACCAAGCCCCCTGTAATTCCAGTGTCAACACCAAGCCCCCTGTAGTCAACACCAAGCCCCTGTAGTTCCAGTGTCAACACCAAGCCCCCTGTAGTTCCAGTGTCAACACCAAGCCCCCTGTAGTTCCAGTGTCAACACCAAGCCCCTGTAGTTCCTGTAGTCAACACCAAGCCCCCTGTAGTTTCTGTAGTCAACACCAAGCCCCCTGTAGTTCCTGTAGTCAACACCAAGCCCCCTGTAGGTCCAGTGTCAACACCTAGCCCCCTGTAGTTCCAGTGTCAACACCAAGCCTCCTGTAGTCAACACCTAGCCCCCTGTAGTTTGTGTCAACACCAAGCCCCCTGTAGTTCCAGTGTCAACACCAAGCCCCCTGTAATTCCAGTGTCAACACCAAGCCCCCTGTAGTTCCAGTGTCAACACCAAGCCCCCTGTAATTCCAGTGTCAACACCAAGCCCCCTGTAGTCAACACCAAGCCCCCTGTAGTTCCAGTGTCAACACCAAGCCCCCTGTAGTTCCTGTAGTCAACACCAAGCCCCCTGTAGTTCCTGTAGTCAACACCAAGCCCCCTGTAGTTCCTGTAGTCAACACCAAGCCCCCTGTAGTTCCTGTAGTCAACACCAAGCCCCATGTAGTTCCTGTAGTCAACACCAAGCCCCCTGTAGTTCCTGTAGTCAACATCAAGCCCCCTGTAGTTCCTGTAGTCAACATCAAGCCCCCTGTAGTTTGTGTCATTACAGTACAAAAGAGAAGCACTGCCCTGCTCATGATCTCCTTATTTTTCTCCCACTTCTTTCTCCCCAGACCTCTCTAGGACATGACTGAGCATATGTTAAATCATTTACAGCGGTGTGATTGAAAAGGGGAACAGGCTGTGAGGCGTGGGGAACATGCCGGTGGTTAGTGAGAGCTGGGAGGGGAGCAGGATGACATCATCAAATGGTTGGATGTTCATTACATTCACTGATTCTCAGCTGTGAGACAGTGACTCTGTGAAAAGACTGGTGAATTATTGAAGCCTGGTTGTCTAATGAGTATAAGAGGCGGTGTGTGCTTTGAGAGAGACTGATAATAAGGTGTTGGTACGTCTGTAGGCCTCTATAGTGGGATATAGCCTTGAGGGCTGCTCTGTGTGTGAATTGCATGTGTGTGTGATTTACATAAAGGCATGTCTTGTGTCTTTGTATATAGTATCGTGTGCGTTTGTGTGTGTGTGTTTGTGTATGTGTTTATGTGTGTGTGTGTGTTTATGATAGCAATCCTGACTGTGTGCCTGTTACTCTCTATGTATATCTTGGTGTATGCATGGCTTTGTCTGAGCTTCCCGGTGATGTCTCAGTGCCGACACAGGGGAGTGTGGATGTGTGTCACATGTTGGAGTGAACAGCTGCTAGGGGACTTGGAGAGTTTAGATTGAGACGTTTTGTTCCCTGTTTCATGGAATGAATGAATGAATGCGTAGAGCACAAGACTAAAATGACAACTAAGTGAATATTGACACTGGCTGACATACTGAATGGCTCAGTGACTTGCAGTCAGTTACAGAGTGTACTAGGTGACTGTGACTAGTGTGTACAGTGTGACGACAGGCCCAGCAGTGATTTGATGGAGGTAGGAGGACAGTATGAGAGATGGAGAGGTACGGAGGAGGAGATGATAGAGAGGAGAATTAGAGAGGAGGCGAGATGGAGAGGTAGAGACTATAGAGAGGAGAGTTAGGGAGGTAGGAAGATGGAGAGGAGGAGAGGATAGAGAGGAGAGGATAGAGAGATGTAGAGAGGATAGAGAGGTGTAGAGGATGGAGAGGTAGAGACTATAGAGAGGAGAGGATAGAGAGATGTAGAGAGGATAGAGAGGTGTAGAGAGGATAGAGAGGTGTAGAGGATGGAGAGGTAGAGACTATAGAGAGGAGAGGTAGGGAGGTAGGAAGATGGAGAGGAGGAGAGGATAGAGAGGAGAGGATAGAGAGATGTAGAGAGGATAGAGAGGTGTAGAGAGGATAGAGAGGTGTAGAGAGGATAGAGAGGTGTAGAGAGGATAGAGAGGTGTAGAGGATGGAGAGGTAGAGACTATAGAGAGGAGAGGTAGGGAGGTAGGAAGATGTAGAGGATAGAGAGGAGAGGATTGAGAGGATAGAGAGGTGTAGAGAGGATAGAGAGGAGGAGAGGTAGAGAGGTGTAGAGGAAGAGAGGATAGAGAGGTGTAGAGAGGATAGAGAGGAGGAGAGGTAGAGAGGATGAGAGGTTTGGTCTAAGCAGAGTGGTTGTGCTTGCAGGCTTTTACTAAGTGTCTTGCTGGAGAGGAAGGCTGTTTGCGTCGTTGCCACTGGAGACGAGGGAGGTTGACATTTTTATTTTAGCATCTTCAGCTTAGCACCGCGAGAGGCTCTTTCTGTCTGAAATCACTGGGTCTGGTATTCACTAGGGCCGGGACGATACTCGTTAGTTGTCGTGGCAAGGAAACAAAACATTAAGCGATTTTGACTTCTTTAGGAAAACAGCCCTAATGTTGGAATTAAGCATCATTATGTTGTCATCCAGAGTCACATTTATTTATTTTCCAAGCTTTAGCACACAATATTTAACATACAGCAGGTTTTTAAAGGGCCGAAGAGTTCGGACTGCTACATGTTTCCGTTTTTGCCACGGAAAAAACATCACAATACTGGTATTGTCCCAGCCCTAGTATTCACGGGGAGTGTTTTCTCTCTCTTTCCATATTTGCTAGAAGTCTTTTCAACACTTTTGTAGGAGCATGTTGGTCTAGTTGTGAACAGTCTTGTCCGATTCAGTCCTTCTTTCTCTCCTTATGCCTATCTATCTCTGTTGCTGCCCCTCCCTTTCTCTTCTGTTGGTTAATTAGCATCCTGTGTGTGACAGGAAGTGACAGATTAAAGGTGATTTATCAGATTGCCTGGTATGTTGATTTGAGGGGAGTGGGGCAGCCGGCCCGGTCGTAGAGGAAATGAGCTGACATCAGGAATCTAACAAGACAGAGGCTGTGAATATGAGAGCCGGGAGATGTCTGGCTTATTATTCCATTAAAATGGCTACATCTGATTTTCCTCATTTCAATACCCTGATTAAGACTGATAGCTGTTCCCTGTGGGACTAGGATATACTGTATGGTAGTCTATGCCTGCTCAGCAACTCCAAAATCAGGCTTTGTTCCCCCTGTTTTCCCCTTCTCCCTCACACATTATTTACCTCTGCCTTTACTGTAGCTCCATCTGTCTTTCCACCTCCCTCCCTCCCTCCCTCTCCTGGCTGATTTAGAAGAGATCATACCATACATCAGCTGTTAAAGGAGCCATCTGGAGCATGCTGCGTGTTGCTGAGACACCCTCAGTGGAGCTGATGACTGATCCAGGCCCATCAATATGCTCAATGAACACACATTTTTTACATTGTAGTCGTTTAGCAGAGGCTCTTATGCAGAGCGACTTACAGTTAGTGCATTTATCTTCAGATAACTAGTTGGAACAACCAGTGCTTGACTTGGGCCAGAGCTGCCCGGAATGCCTTACCGGCACTTCTCATTTTTGTGGAAATGGGTACCGGCTACTCTATAAAAACAAAGGAGCGTATCTCTTGACCAGATTCACACACCCAGTCATTTTTTGGGGATCAAAGAGAAATGAAGGCGGGATCTTCATTGACTAGTAATGTAGAGTGGGCATTCATTTCCTGATTACGCGTTGTTCAAGTTGATTTGCTAGTCTGTGAATCTGTGAGTGACAGAAGGCTGTTTGAGATTGCACAGATTGAATGTGTGCCAGCCTGAATGGCATGATGCGCTGTACCAAGTTGTCAAATTAGGGTTTGTAAGGTCATGAAAAGTCATGGAAATGTATTTCAAAAGTGTTGTTCATGGAAAATAAAATATCAGCCATTATCGGAATGACCCTTCAGTGCATGTTTGTGGTGCTGCAAGTGTGTGTGTCAGTGGGCCGTTGCCCGTGGAGACGACATTTCAGCAGAGGTATAAATAAATCACAGACAGACTAACTAGATAACTTCTACAAGTTATGTGTTGAAATGGTTATCTCACTAGTTAATTAAAGCTAGCTAAGCATTCATTTGTTGCCTTTCCATCAGCACTGTAGAGCCTAAATAATGATGCACTGTTGGAAAGCTGGGATTCCCCTCTATCAAACATTAGCCATGTAATCGGGACAACGTTAAAAATATTCTAAGATTAGCCAAATAACTTGCTGTGCATAGAGCTCCAAGAAACATGAATATTTGACTCTATATTAACACGTCTAGTTAAATACCTTGCTTTGAAGTAGCCTACGTTATCCATTTGATCCCTGATTTACTGAATGAGGGAATCATTAAATAAAGACACAAGTATTTGGTTGTAATGTTGAAAAGCCAAGCCTGCACACCCAGGAGCTCTCCAGATGGAGGGTTGACAACATGTGACTAACAGGGCAGTTCCACATGGGGCCTAAGTGCCTTGATCAAGGGCACAATGGCAGGAGATGGTAGGTCTATATGGGATCAGACACAGCAGCCTTCCAGTGTCAATAAGGCTTACTTTTTCATGTAGGCTGTAATAATAGTCATGAACATTTGGTTAAAAGTCATGGAGAAGTCATGGAGAAGTCATGGAGAAGTCATGGAGAAGTCATGGAGAAGTCATGGAGAAGTCATGGAGAAGTTATGGAGAAGTCATGGAGAAGTCATGGAGAAGTCATGGAGAAGTCATGGAGAAGTCATGGAGAAGTCATGGATGGAGAAGTCATGGAGAAGTCATGGAGAAGTCATGGAGAAGTCATGGAGAAGTCATGGAGAAGTCATGGAGAAGTTATGGAGAAGTCATGGAGAAGTCATGGAGAAGTCATGGAGAAGTCATGGAGAAGTTATGGAGAAGTCATGGAGAAGTCATGGAGAAGTCATGGAGAAGTCATGGAGAAGTCATGGAGAAGTCATGGAGAAGTCATGGAGAAGTCATGGAGAAGTCATGGAGAAGTTATGGAGAAGTCATGGAGAAGTCATGGAGAAGTCATGGAGAAGTCATGGAGAAGTTATGGAGAAGTCATGGAGAAGTTATGGAGAAGTCATGGAGAAGTTATGGAGAAGTCATGGAGAAGTCATGGAAAATGTGTCTCTATTGCATAATGTCACTTGTGAATTTCGGTGAACAGTCTAATGGACCAACATGGAAAAAGACAGTTCCTGCACTTCTTCCATCCCAAGTCAAACACTGGGGACAACCACATATCACAGGCATAGTATGCACACACACACACACACACACAGACAGACAGACAGACAGACAGACAGACAGACAGACAGAGAGAGATCGATCATTCAATCACTCACCCTGTGATTGAGCTCGTGAGCCATTAATATACATGAACGGTCTATATTCCCTCAGCTGGTGTGATATATCAATAAGCAATAAGCTGTATCTCTACGTAGTGCTGTTAAAGTTGATTTGTTCCAGCCTTAATAACAGTTGTTTGATGCTGACTCCAAGGCCTCCGGCACCCAGGGGATCCCGCTGGCATCGCTGTGGAATAACCCTGTACTATTGGGGCGGGTAGGGAGTTCTTCTGGACTGGCAGTAATACTCACTCAGCTCTTGTTGTAAGAAATCCTCTATGAGTCGTCCCTCTAGATGAGTCAGCAACAAACTCTGCATAGACAAACAGATTTAGTCTATGCTGAGGTCAGAGAGGATTCACAATCAGGATGGTACATTGCACTGTCTGGCCAGCGCAGGGCAAGGTAAGGCAGAGCAATTTTCTTGCATTTGAATCATTGAGAGCTCTATCGTTTTGACCAAACATAACTATTATAGCAAATATGTCCTTGTTTTTATTCAGTTTGACTCAATGGCAGAACATTTTCTGTCCACTTTTACCCTCTAATGGTGTCACGTTCGTCATATGGAGTAGACCAAGGCGCAGCGTGAATTGAATACATATTATATTTTAATGAAGACGGACACTAAACAAACTACAAAAACAACATGAAACTATACTACAAACGTGCACACAGGCAACTAGACATAGACAATAACCCACGAAATACCCAAAGAAGATGGCTGCCTAAATATGGTTCCCATTCAGAGACAACGATAAACACCTGCCTCTAATTGAGAACCAATCTAGGCAACCATAGACATATATAAACACCTAGATGATAAACAACCCCATAAACCTACAAAATCCCTAGACAGCCCCAAAAACACATACATCCCCCATGTCACACCCTAACCAAAACAATAAAGAAAACAAAGAATACACAGGTCAGGGCGTGACAAATGGACTACTTTTCTACTTATATTGAGAACTGTATACTGCTGCTTGTTCACCAACCATATTAACTAGTAGCCACATAGATACTTTAAAAAAATGTAAATGCTTGTTTGCATGCACAACAGTTCCCACCTACTTACACAGAGCAGGCACATTTATGCATGAGGAGACCCATCAGCAATTAATTGTTGCTCTGTACACTCGTCACTGAAGTATACATTAAGATGCTATCTCTGGCAACATGATCTCATGTGAGATCTCTGCTCGCTTTGATCTTTTTTTATTGTGCAAATTATCCACCACCCCTTTTCTCTCTCTCTCTTTTTCTCACTCTCATTAATTTCCTCCCTCCATGTGCAGCCTGAATCTCTCTCTCTGCTATATCTCTCCCAATTCAATTCAAAGGGCTTTATTGGCATGGGAGTGGCAGAGTGGTCTAAGGCTGTGTGACAGCCGGCAGCAACCGGGAGACCCATGAGACTGTGCACAATTGGCCCAGAGTTGTCCGGGTTAGAGGAGGGTTTGGCTGGCCGGGATGTCCTTGTCCCATATCACGCTCTAGCACACATTGGTGTGGCTGGCTTCCGGGTTAAGCGAGCAGTGTGTTAAGAAGCAGTGCGGCTTGTCAGGGTCGTGTTTCGGAGGACGCATGGCTCTCAACTTTCACCTCTCCTGAGTCCGTACGGGAGTTGCAGCGATGGGACAAGACTGTAAGAACCAGTTTGAAATTGGGGAGGAAAAGGGGTAAAAAAAAAACATAATAAATAAAAGTGAAATAAACAATATAAAATGAACAGTAAACATTACACTCACAAAAGTTACATAGGAACAAAGACATTTCAAATGTCATATTATGGCTATATATATTCTCACGAATATTTAAAGTACAAAATGGAAAATGAATAATCATATATATTGTTTGTATTTACAATGGTGTTTGTTCTTGACTGGTTGCCCTTTTCTTGTTGCAACAGGTCACATATCTTTCTGCTGTGATGGCACACTGTGCTATTTCACCAAATAGATATGGGAGTTTATCAAAATTGGATTTGTTTTCAAATACTTTGTGGGTCTGTGTAATCCGAGGGAAATATGTCTCTGATATGGTCATACATTTGGCAGGAGGGAAGGAAGTGCAGCTCAGTTTCCACCTAATTTTGTGGGCAGTGTGCACATAGCCTGTCTTCTCTTGAGAGCCAGGTCTGCCTGCGGCGGCCTTTCTCAATAGCAAGGCTATGCTCACTGAGTCTGTACATCTTCAAAGCTTTCCTTAAGTTTGGGTCAGTCACAGTGGTCAGGTATTCTGCCACTGTGTACTCTCTGTTCAGGGCCAAATAGTGTTCTAGATTGCTCAGTGTTTTTGTAATTCTTTCCAATGTGTCAAGTAATTATCTTCTGGGGGCAGTATTGAGTAGCTTGGACGAATAAGGTGCCCAGAGTAAACTGCCTGCTACTCAGGCCCAGAAGCTAAGATATGCATATAATTAGTATATTTGGATAGAAAAAAGTTTCTAAAACTGTTTGAATGATGTCTGTGAGTATAACAGAACTCATATGGCAGGCAAAAACCTGAGAAAAAATCCAAACAGGAAGTGGGAAATCTTAGGTTTGTAGGTTTTCAAGTCTTTGCCTAGCCAATATAGTGTCTATTGGGTCATATTGCACTTCCTAAGGCTTCCACTAGATGTCAACAGTCTTTAGAACCTTGTTTCAAGCTTCTACTGTGAAGGAGGATAGAATAAGAGCTGATTGACTAAGAGGTCTGGCAGAATGCCATGAGCTCAGTCAGGCACACGCCCGTGAGAGGTAGCTGCGTTCCATTTCCTTTCTAAAGACAAAGGAATTCTCCGGTTGAAACATTATTGAAGATTTATGTTAAAAACATCCTAAAGATTGATTCTATACATCGTTTGACATGTTTCTACGAACTGTGATGGAATTTTTGGACTTTTCGTCTGGCCTGCGTGTCTTGAATTTGGATTTGTGAACTAAACGCACAAACAAAAAGAAAGTATTTGGACATAAATTATGGACTTCATCAAACAAAACAAACATTTATTGTGGAACTGGGATTCCTGGGAGCGCATTCTGATGAAGATCATCAAAGGTAAGTGAATATTTATAATGCTATTTCTGACTTCTGTTGACTCCACAACATGGCAGGTGTCTGTATGGCATGTTTTGGTCTCTGAGCGCTGTACTCAGATTATAGCATGGTGTGCAATTTTTTTTAAAATCTGACACAGCGGTTGCATTAAGGAGAAGTTTATCTATAGTTTCATGCATAAAACATGTATCTTTTATCAATGTTTATTATGAGTATTTCTGTAAATTTATGTGTCTCTGCAAAATCACCGAATGTTTTTGAAGCAAAACATTACTGAACATAACGTGCCAATGTAAACTGAGATTTTTGGATATAAATATGAACGTTATCGAACAAAACATATATGTATTGTGTAACATGAAGTCCTATGAGTGTCATCTGATGAAGATCATCAAAGGTTAGTGAATAATTTTCTCTCTATTTCTGCTTTTTGTGACTCCTCTCTTTGGCTGAAAAAATGGCTGTGTTTTTCTGTGACTAGGTACTGACAAAACATAATCACATGGTATGCTTTGTTCTTAAAGCCTTTTTGAAATCAGACACTGTGGTGGGATTAACAAAGTTTATCTTTAACATGGTGTAAAATACTTTATGCTTGAGGAATTTTAATTATGAGATTTCTGTTGTTTGAATTTGGCGCCCTGCACTTTCACTGGCTGTTGTCATATCAATCCCGTTAACGTGATCTCAGCCGTAAGAAGTTAAGGATTTAGATAATTAGAGGGTATCAGCCTAATTCTGCTCTGCGTGCATTATTTGGTGTTTTACGTTGTACACAGAGGATATTTTTGCAGAATTCTGCATGCAGAGTCCCAATTTGGTGTTTGTCCCATTTTGTGAATTATTGGTTGGTGAGCAGACCACAGACCTCACAACCATAAAGGGCAATGGGTTCTATAACTGATTCAAGTATTTTTAGTCATATCCTAATTGGTTTGTGGAATTTTATGTTTCTTTTGATGGCATTGGAGGCCCTTCTTGCCTTGTCTCTCAGATCGTTCATAGCTACCTGTGGCGCTGATGTTTAGGCCGAGGTAGGTCTCATTTCTTTTCAAATTTCAAATGTAATATTATAGACTGTATATATATTTTTTTATTCACCCCTTTTTCTCCCCAATTTTGTGGCATCCAATTTGTTGTTACTGTCTTGTCTCATCGCTGCATCTCCCGTACGGACTCGGGAAAGGCGAAGGTCGAGAGCCGTGCGTCCTCCGAAACACAACCCAACCAAGCCGCATTGCTTCTTGACACAATGCCCACTTAACCTGCAAGCCAGCCGCACCAATGTGTCGGAGGAAACACCGTAAACCTGGCGACCGTGTCAGTGTGCACTGTGCCCGGCCCACCTAAGGAGTTGCTAATGTGCGATGGGACAAGTACATCCCCTAACCCGGACGACGCTGGGCCAATTGTGCGCCGCCCTTGGGTTTCCCTGACGAGGCCGGCTGCGACAGAGCCTGTACTCAAACCCAGAATCTTTAGTGGCACAGCTAGCACTGCGATGCAGAACCGGTATTGTTTTTTTGTGTGCTCTAGGGCAACATTTTCTAGATAGAATTTGTATTTGTGGTCCTTGTCACGCCCTGACCTTAGAGCTTTTTATGTCTCTATTTTGGTTTGGTCAGGGTGTGATTTGGGTGGGCATTCTATGTTCTTTTTTCTATGGTTTTGTATTTCTTTGTTTTGGCCGGGTATGGTTCTCAATCAGGGACAGCTGTCTATCGTTGTCTCTGATTGGGAACCATACTTAGGTAGATTTTTCCCACAGGGTTTTTGTGGGTAGTTAATTTTTGTTTAGTGTTTTGCACCTTACAGGACTGTTTCGGTTTCGGTTATTCCCTTTGTTATTTTTGTTATAGTGTTCAGTGTCAATAAAAAGCATGAACACTTACCATGCTGCACTTTGGTCGAATGATTCTTCTTCCTCTTCTTCAGACAATGAATACTGTTACAGTCCTGGCAACTGGGCCTTTTTTGGAACACCATTATTTTTGTCTTAGTGAGATTTACTGTCAGGGCCCAGGTTTGACAGAATCTGTGCAGAATATCTAGGTGCTGCTGTAGGCCCTCCTTGGTTTGGGACAGAAACACCAGATCTTCAGTAGACATTCAGATTCTAGTAGGGTGAGGCCGGGTGCTGCAGACTGTTCTAGTGCCCTCGCCAATTCGTTGATATATGTTGAAGAGGGTGGGCCTCAAGCTGCATCCCTGTCTCACCCCTCAGCCCTGTGGAAAGAAATGTGTGTGTGTGTGTGTGTGTGTGTATGTGTGTTTTGCCAATTTTAAATGCACACTTGTTGTTTGTGGACATGGATTTTATAATGTCATATGTTTTCCCCCCCAACACCGCTTTTCATCAATTTGTATAACAGACCCTCATGCCAAATTTAGTAAAAAGCTTTTTAGTAATCAACAAAACTTGAGAAGACTTTGCCTTTCTTTTGGTTTGTTTGTTTGTCAGTTAGGGTGTGAAATTTGACATTTGCTCAGTACATTGTTTTCACTGGAGAAATGTACGAGTCTGCTGTTAATGATAATGCAGAGGATTTTCCCAAGGTTGCTGTTGATGCATATCTGACGGTAGTTATTGGGGTCTCTCTGGGTTGACGTCCTGTGGGATTCACAGTTGGTTGGTTAATTGTTGCTCTCTTCCCTGAGGTGTACATTAATATGCTCTCTCCGGCAGCATGAGCTCATTTGAGATCTCTGCTCACTTTGATCTTTTTTTCTTGCACAAACTCTCTCTCTTTTTCTCACTCATGTCTTTCTCTTTTCCATTTTTCACCTCCCTCCATGTGCAGCCTGAATCTGTCTCTGTCTCTCTGCTCCCTGTCTCTATCTCTCTCTGTCTCTCTCTCTACTGTCTCTCTGGGCTGACGTCCTGTGGGATTCTCAGGTGTTGGTTGTTCTTGATAATGATCTTCTCCTCTCGGTAATGATCTTCTCCAGCTACAACCACATACAACACTTCCTGGGAACACATGAATACTCCAATTCTCATATTGCATACTACAGTACATCTAGTATCTGTTTTCCGGTCTTGTTTCTGACAGGCAGAAGACAAGTGCAGTCAGGAATCTCATCTAGTTCCACAGTGAGTTGAGTTTCTCCAGACCTTGGAACAGCACTTGATTTATTTAACACACAATTTCAGCCTGGCCCTGTGGTAAATATTCTGTCAGTGGGGACAACTGAGAGACATGTGCACCCTGTCTGACAGCCAGTAAGTTTCTCTCTCTCTCTCTCTCTCTCTCTCTCTCTCTCTCTCTCTCTCTCTCTCTCTCTCTCTCTCAAAATTCTATTCAGTAGACATTATTAACATGGTAAGTTAAATGACTTATATTGTCAAAGTACACATATAGCAACAATGGTGGGACCATGAGCAATAAGGCATCAATAAGAACAGCAGTATTGGAAATAGTATTACCATAAACAGCAACTACAACCACAATATTCATGAAAATAATAATATATGAAAGCAATAGTAGTAGTCCAGTCTCCGTTTCTTTCTAGAAACAGATGTTGCCTCTTTCTAGTCAGAAAAAAGCAGATTGTGCAGTCAACCTTTCTACCTGTTCTTGATTATGGTGATACTATTTATCAATGTGCAGCTGCCTCTACTCTTAAACCCCTGGATGCCGTTTCTCATAGCGACCTTCATTTTATCACAGGAGAGTTTTATTACTCATCACATCATTCTTTACTTTAAGGTTGTCTGGACCTTTTTGAAGTCACGTAGATCACATCATTACGCTCTTTTTGTTTACAAAGCCCTGCTCCACAAGCTTCCAACGGACCTAACTTCACTATTAAGATTTAAAATGACAAGTTATCAAACCTGTTCACAGGGTTGGTTAACTCTGGACACTCCTTTGGTGTCTACAGAGTTAGGTCAATCAGCCTTTAACTTCCTTCCTTCCTTACTGTATGTTAGGAATAATCTCCAAAATACGTTTCAATTTGATGCTTTGAAGTCCCTAGGGGAATTCGGACAGCCCACATTTTTGTAATGGAGAATGTGTTTGTTTTAATTGACTGTGTTTTCTTTCTCTTAATGTGCGGCAGGGTAGCCTAGTGGTTAGAGCGTTCGACTAGTAACCGAAAGGTTGCAAGTTCGAATCCCCGAGCTGACAAGGCACAAATCTGTCGTTCTGCCCCTGAACAGACAGTTAACCCTCTGTTCCTAGGCCATCATTGAAAATAAGAATTTGTTCTTAAATGACTTGCCTGGTCAAATAAAAATATATATATTTTGAATATTTATGTTCATCTATACTTGTAAGGGATGTGTGCTGGTGGCAGGGAAGTCAGGCGCAGGAGATCGAACTTGGTATAAACGGAGCAGTTTATGTGCTCAAATCTCCGAAAACCAAAATGTGCAAAATAATACAAGTGAGTACAAAACCCGTCGCACACCAGAACATAACTTACACAATGCTTACAAACAAACAATCACAGACAAGGACAATGAGGGGGAACAGAGGGTTAAATGTAATGAATGGGATTGGAACCAGGTGTGAAACAAGACAAAACCAAAGGAAAATGAAAAGAGGATCAGCGATGGCTAGGTCGGCGACTTCGACCGCCGAACACCGCCCGAACAAGGAGAGGGACCAACTTCGGCGGAAGTTGTGACAATTCTTGCCTATTGAGGTGTGCATTTTTGTATTGTGCAGGGCTCATTTCCAAGAGAGTTTAGTTTCAATATGACTTCCTTGTTGAAATAAAGGTCAATTAAACTTGACTGAAAGTCACATGTCATGGTATGAAAGCCAAATATCAAGTGTTATTAACATGACATTGTACTTGTCACTGGCCGTACCTCGGGTTGTGGCAGGAGGATACATATTTGGCTGCCAAAAATGTTTTTTTTATAGTTCCAAATACCTTGTACTGAATGGTAATTTCGGAAAATAAATATTGTATTAGGTTCAGTATTTTACGATGTGTAATAGGACACTTATCTCTGTCTCTACCTCTCCCCGGGGGCAGAGTGAGTACAGCCTGTCCTCTCTGGGCTGCCAGGTTTGCCTGTGACAACCTGTCTCTCCAGGTTTGCCTGTGACAACCTGTCAGACTGCTCACTGAGTCTGTACTTAGTCACTGTTTTCCTCAGTCTTCTATCAGTCACAGTGGTCAGACAGTCTGCCACCGTGTACTATTTGTTTAGAGCCAAATAGCATTGAAGTTGACTTACTTTTTGTTGTGGTGTCTTTCCAATAGGTTATTTATTTTTATTTGTGCTGAGTGCTGTCTTGAGGCTCTTGGGGCTTGGTTTGGGTTAGTGAACGGAGCCTCTGGCTGAGGGGACTCTTCTCTTGTTTCATCTCTTGACATTGTACATGTATGTATGTTTTATGACCCCAGGAAAGTAGCTAATGTTTTATGTTTTATGTACTGTAGTTTTCTGTCCTTGATGCTGTTCTATTAATGTTTTATCTGTAGTAGCTAATGTTTTATGTTTTATGTTGACCCCAGGAAGAGTAGCTAATGTTTTATGTTGACCCCAGGAAGAGTAGCTAATGTTTTATGTTTTATGTTGACCCCAGGAAGAGTAGCTGCTGTGTTTGCACAGCTGGAAGGAAGTAGCTAATGTTTTATGTTTTGTGTGGACCCCAGGAAGAGTAGCTAATGGGGATCTTATTAAAATACCTAAATTGTAGGGCTGTATGATTAAATGTTTTGGGGTTGATTCATTTACATGGTTGTAAAATGTGGAATACACTCTTGCAAAACTCTGCATGCAGCATTTCGATGGATGTTTGTTCCCATTTGGTAAATGAATTATTAGAGAGTGGACCCCATACTTCACTGCCATATAGGGCAATTGGTTCTATCACTGATTGGAAAAGTTTGAGGCAGATCCTAATTCGAATTTCGATTTTAATGTTCCTTTTAATGGCATAGAAGGCTTTTCTTTTTATTTCTTTATATTTTTTTATTTCACCTTTATTTAACCAGGTAGGCCAGTTGAGAACAGGTTCTCTTTTACAACTGCGACCTGGCCAAGATAAAGCAAAGCAGTGCGACACAGAGTTACACATGGGATAAATAAACGTACAGTTAATAACACCATTAGAAAAATCTGTATACAGTGTGTGCAAATGAAGTAAGGGGGTAAGGCAATAAATTGGCCAATAGCGGCAAAGTAATTACAATTTAGCAACTAACACTGGAGTGATATATGTGCAGATGAGAATGTGCAAGTAGAAATACTGGTGTGCAAAAGAGCAGAAAAACAAAAACAAATATGGGGATGAGGTAGGTAGTTGGTTGGATGGGCTATTTACAGATGGGTTCTATACAGCTGCAGCGATCGGTAAGCTGCTCTGACAACTGGTGCTTAAAGTTAGTGAGGGAGGTATAAGTCTCCAACTTCAGTGATTTTTGCAGTTCGTTCCAGTCATTGGCAGCAGAGAACGGGAAGGAAATGCGGCCAAAGGGGATGTTGGCTTTGGGGATGATCAGTGATATATACCTGCTGGAGCGCGTGCTACGGGTGGGTATTGCTATGGTGACCAGTGAGCTGTAATAAGGCAGAGCTATACCTAGCAAAGACTTATAGATGACCTGGAGCCAGTGCGTTTGGCGACGAATATGAAGCGAGGGCCAGTCAACGAGAGCATACAGGTCGCAGTGGTGGGTAGTATATGGGTCTTTGGTGACAAAACGGATGGCACTGTGATAGATTGCATCCAATTTGCTGAGTAGAGGGTTGGAGGCTAATTTGTAAATGACATCTCCAAAGTCAAGGATCGGTAGGATTGTCAGTTTTACGAGGGTAAATTTGGCCGCATGAGTGAAGGAGGCTTTGTTGCGAAATATGAAGCCGATTCTAGATTTAACTTTGGATTGGAGATGTTTGATGTGAGTCTGGAAGGAGAGTTTACAGTCATGCCAGACACCTAGGTATTTGTAGTTGTCCACATATTCTAAGTCAGAACCGTCCAGAGTAGTGATGCTAGCTGGGCGGGAGGGTGCGGGCAGCGATCGGTTGAAGAGCATGCATTTAGTTTTACTAGCATTTAAGAGCAGTTGGAGCCCACGGAAGGAGTGATGTATGGCATTGAATATCGTTTGGAGGTTTGTTAACACAGTGTCCAAAGAAGGGCCAGATGTATACAGAATGGTGTCATCTGCGTAGAGGTGGATCAAGTAATCACCCGCAGCACCTGCTTGCCTTAAACTTACATCATTATATATACAGAGAAAAGAGCCTTGCTTGTCTCTCAGCTCACAGTTATGCAAAAGCTACCGGTGTTGCTGATATTTAGTGCTAAATATGTGTAGGTTTTGGTGTGTTCTAATAGAACTTTGTCCAAACATAATTTATAATTGTGATACTGATTTCTGTAACTCTTTTGGAATATCATTCTATACTTTTTTAGGTTAACTGTCAGAATCCAGGTCTGACAAACCTGTTCAGATGGTCTAGTTGCTGTTGAATCCCCTCCTTAGTGGGAAACAGCAGCACCAGGTAATTTGCTTACAGCAGACTCTTGATTTCAGTGTTGTGTAGGGTGATACCAGCTGCTGCAGATCCTTCTCATGTTTTTACCAATTCATTCATGTAGATGTTAAATAGTGTTGGACTTGAGCAGCCCTGTTTCACTCCACGTCCCAGAGAGAAGACGTTTATTTGCTTGTTGCCAATTTTAACGGCACATTTTTTTTAGTGTACATTGTTTTAATAACATCTTTTGTTTTCTCTCCAGATACAAATTTGTGCCAAATTGAATCAAATGCTTTATTGAAGTTTACAAAACATCAGTAGATGAATTATTACTTTTGAGTTGACTTTGTTTGTCAATTAGGATGTTGAGTGTATGAAGTTGTCACGAATCCCGTTTCCTGAGTCTGTTTTTGCCTGTGTTCTGTCCTGGAGTGTTTTTTCCGGCGTCCTGGAACGCACCCTGTCTGGTTGCCGGGCAATGTAGCCAGTTGGGAGTTCTGATTACCCGCACCTGTATCCCATCAGCTATCTGCACACCTGGTCCTGATCATCATCTCTCCTCTTCATAAGCCCGGACCTGACATCCATTCCCTGCCGGATCGTTAGCCATGAACAGTATGTTGTGCCATAGTGTCAGCCTCAAGTTGGATAGAATTTGTTTTGTACGTATTGCTTGCCTTAAACTTACCTCTGTTTGTTCTGTCTTCAGTTACTCACCCGGATCATTTACCCCATTCCCACCTGGTCGTCAGAGGATTCCTCTAGCCCATTGGATCCACCTATTTACTCCCATCAACTCACCACCGCTGCGCCACCTGGATATATCTACCCATTCACATTCACTTGTAAATAAATACTCACCTTCTTCCTACTCTCCTTGTCCTGGTCTGGTTCTGGGTTCGATTTTGAAAGAACGTGACAGAAGTGGTCTGTTGTGCGTTAATTCGGTAAAATTTGTTGTGTTCATCAAGCAAATGAAGAAGTCAGATATTTATGATATTGCAAAGAATTTTCCAAAATTTGCTGTTAACGCAAATTCCTCTTAATTATTTAGGTCAAATTTGTCCATATCGTTTATAGATTGGTGTGATCAGTCCTTGTGTAACGATCGTCGTTGGAATGAGACCAAAGCGCAGCATGGAAATTGTTCATATTTAATGTTCACAAAAAAACACTCAAACAGAATGACAAAACGGAGACAACAAAAGCGCACAGTTCTGTCAGGGAAACAACCTAAACAGAAAACAATCACCCACAAAACACAGGTGGGAAAAGGCTACCTAAGTATTATTCTCAATCGGAGACAACGAACGACACCTGCCTCTGATTGAGAACCATACTAGGCCAAACACGTAGAAAATATATCCTAGAAAAAAGAACATAGACAACCCACCCCAACTCACACCCTGACCAACCTAACACAAGGACATAAAAAGGAACTAAGGTCAGAACGTGACACCTTGGTTCCAAATATCGGGTAAAATACCTGCAGTGAGGATAATGTTGAATGTAGCTATGTAGTTTGTGTATAGCTCATTTGAATTTGTCTGTATATTTGATCATTTTATTGAAAAGGTATTTTTGGGTTGTAGTAGAGCACATAGTTTTTCCAATATTTCTTGTCCTGTAATTGGGAATCCACAGGATTCTGAAAGTCTTTGACCGCTAATTCAAGGATTTGTAATTTGTCTTGTATACATTTTTATTCTGGGCTTTTTGTTATTTTGCTGTAGAGGTTTGCAAAGTGATTTCTCCACTTATCATGATGCGGTTTGTTTAATGTATTCTAATTCTCCTAGAAGTGGTTTGAGTCTATGGATCAATTA
Organism: Oncorhynchus nerka; assembly: GCF_034236695.1. NCBI lineage: Eukaryota > Metazoa > Chordata > Actinopteri > Salmoniformes > Salmonidae > Oncorhynchus > Oncorhynchus nerka. The sequence goes on from NC_088416.1 coordinate 36,075,874, forward strand.
CATCCATCTGATTTATAATCTCCTATTCCTTAGTGTGTGTTTGTATTGCTTCAGTGTTTCCCCATAATGAAGTCATATGTTTATGTTGTCTGGATCTCTGTGTTTTTATTCAATATGCACTACCGGTCAAATGTTGTAGAACACCTACTTATTCATGGGGTTTTCTCTATTTTCACTATTTTCTAAAATGTAGAATAAAATTGAAGACATCGAAACTTTGAATTAATACACATGGAATCATGTAGTAAAAAAAAAGTGTTATACAAATATTTTATATTTAAGATTCTTCAAATAGCCACTGTTTGCCTTGACGACAGCTTTGCACACTCTTGGCATTTTACATTTCTCTATAGGATTGAAGTCAGGTCTTTGTGATGGCCACTCCAATACCTTGACTTTGTTGTCCTTAAGCCATTTTGCCATAACTTTGGAAGTATGCTTGGGGTCATTGTCCATTTGGAAGACCCATTTGCGACCAAGTTTTAACTTCCTGATTGATGTCTTGAGATGTTGCTTCAATATATCCACATCATTTTACCTCCTCATGATGCCATCTATATTGTGAAGTGCACCAGTCCCTCCTGCAGCAAAGCACCCCCACAAACCGTACGCTGCCACCCCCGGTGTTCTTCGGCTTGCAAGCCTCCCCTTTCCCCCAAACATAACAATGGCCAAAAAATTATGGCCAAACATTTATATTTTTGTTTCATCAGACCAGAGGACATTTCTCCAAAAAGTACAGTCTTTGTCCCCATGTGCAGTTGCAAACCGTAATCTGGATTTTTTTATGACGGTTTTGGAGCAGTGGCTTCTTCTTTGCTGAGCTGCCTTTCAGGTTATGTCGATATAGGACTCGTTTTACTGTGGATATAGATACTTTTGCACCTGTTTCCTCCAGCATCTTCACAAGGTCCTTTGCTGTTGATCTGGGATTAATTTGCACTTTTCGCACCAAAGTACGCTCATCTCTATTGTTTGTACAGATGAACGTGGTACCTTCAGGTGTTTGGAAATTGCTCCCAAGGATGAACCAGACTTGTGGAAGTCTGCAATTTTTTTCTGATTTCTTTTGATTTTCCCATGATGTCAAGCACTGAGTTGGTAGGTAGGCCTTGAAATACATTCACAGGTACACCTCCAATTGACTCAAATGATGTCAATTAGCCTATCAGACACGTCTAAAGCCATGAAATCATTTTCTGGACATTTCCAAGCTGTTTAAAAGCACAGTCAACTTAGTGTATGTAAACTGCTGACCTCTGGAATTGTGATACAGTGAATTATAAGTGAAATAGTCTGTCTGTAAACAATTGTTGGAAAAGTTACTTGTCATGCACAAAGTAGACTTACTTGCCAAAACTATAGTTCGTTAACAAGACATTTGTGGAGTGGTTGAAAAACGAGTTTTAATGACTCCAACCAAAGTGTATGTAAACTTCCGACAACTGTATATTATTAAATAGATACTGATTTTTTTAAATAATGAATGCGAAAATCGAAATAAGTTATTAAGAACTACAGTGGGGCAAAAAAGTATTTAGTCAGCCACCAATTGTGCAAGTTCTCCCACTTAAAAAGATGAGAGAGGCCTGTAATTTTCATCATAGGTACACTTCAACTATGACAGACAAAATGAGGAAAAAAAATCCAGAAAATCACATTGTAGGATTTTTAATGAATTTATTTGCAAATAAGTATTTGTCACCTACAAACAAGCAAGATTTCTGGCTCTCACAGACCTGTAACATCTTCTTTAAGAGGCTCTTCTGTTCTCCACTCGTTACCTGTATTAATGGCACCTGTTTGAACTTGTTATCAGTATAAAAGACACCTGTCCACAACCTCAAACAGTCACACTCCAAACTCCACTATGGCCAAGACCAAAGAGCTGTCAAAGAACACCAGAAACAAAATTGTAGAACTGCACCAGGCTGGGAAGACTGAATATGCAATAGGTAAGCAGCTTGGTTTGAAGAAATCAACTGTGGGAGCAATTATTAGGAAATGGAAGACATACAAGACCACTGATAATCTCCCTCGATCTCCACGCAAGATCTCACCCCGTGGGGTCAAAATGATCACAAGAACGGTGAGCAAAAGTTTTACGACGAAAACATGGCACATATTTATATCAAACCACCACAAAGACACAGGCTATATGTAGCCATTTTGTCGAACAAAAGATGCAATCACAAACGCAGGATTAAAAGAAAAATAATTCACTAATATTTTGAAAATCTTCATCAGATGACAGTAATAGGACATGTTACACAGTACATTTATGTTTTTTTCAATAATATGCCATTTATATCCATAAATCTCGGTTTACATTGACGCCATGTTCAGAAAATGCTAAAAAATGTCCGGAGAAAGTATAGATAACTCCGCCAGATAACGCCAGATAACAGCAATACACATCATAAACTTTGACTAAATATACATGTTCTACATATAGTTAGAAAGATACACTGCTTCTTAATGCAATCACTTTGTCACATTTCTTTTTAACGTTACAGAAATCGTTCACTATTCAATAATCTGAGACGGCGCTCAGACATAAGCAATATTTCTCCGCTATGTTGGAGTCAACAGAAACACAAAATTACAACATAAATATTCCCTTACCTTTGATGGTCTTCGATCAGAATGTAGTGGAAGAAGTCATACTTACCCAAAACATCGTTTGGTTTCAAGTCGTGTGTCTTTATATTAGCAATTTCTGCAAGTTCCAGCTGAAATGCTACCAAAAATTACTTCTGGTCACGAACAGTTGCGCATCAAAACTTCAAAATTACATATTATATTTCGACTAAACTGGTCAAACTAAGTGCAGAATCAAGCTTTGGGATGTTCTAAACTACAAAACAATTATCTAATCTATCGGACATTCTTGCTTGCTCTCAGGCAAGTCTCTCCAAAATGCGCGCTCTCCTGACTTGGTATTTTCTCGCGACACTCAGTCTTTTGCCTCCCAAAGGGTCAAAACCCGCGGGATCTGCACAATTAAACGCTGTAATGAACGAGGACATCTAGTGGAAGACATAGAAAGTGTCTCCAGATCCATAGCTGGTTGGGAAGGGTGGGGGCGATGACGTCAAAGTTGCCCCAAGTTTCAGGCTCCCAAAAATAGTTTGGGAGATTGCCTGCCCTGTGTGTTCTGCTATACTTACAGACATAATTCAAACGGTTTTAGAAGCTTTAGAGTGTTTTCTATCCAATAATAATTATTATATGCATATATTAGCAATTTTGGACAGATTTTTTTTCAGTTTACTATGGGCACGCAATTCATCCAAAGGGGGCAGTAATTATGCCTATCCTTAACAGGCTAGAGGAGATCTGCATGGAGGAATGGGCCAAAATACCAGCAACAGTGTGTGAAAACCTTGTGAAGACTTACAGAAAACGTTTGACCTCTGTCATTGCCAACAAAGGGTATAGAACAAAGTATTGAGATAAACTTTTGTTATTGACCAAATACATATTTTCCAACATAATTTGCAAATAAATTCATTAAAAATCCTACAATGTGATTTTCTGGATTGCTGTGTCCCACTCAGCAGAGTAAGTCCTGAAACATCAGAGTTATCTGACCCTCTGGTTATGGGACTGGCTCATCATTACACACACACACACACACACACACACACACACACACACACACACACACACACACACACACACACACACACACACACACACACACACACACACACACACACACACACACACACACAATGATTTTGATTTTCTTAATTTCTGTGTTTGTACATGTACTTTTGTACAGTATGTATGGAAACCAACATGGTGGTGGATCCCCCTCTGTAAGGCAATGGCCATCCCCTCAGACAGACACGGAGAGGAGGATCCTAGTCAAATCAAATCAATCAAATCAAATCAAATCAAATCAAATTTTATTTGTCACATACACATGGTTAGCAGATGTTAATGCGAGTGTAGCGAAATGCTTGTGCTTCTAGTTCCGACAATGCAGTGATAACCAACAAGTAATCTAACTAACAATTCTAAAACTACTGTCTTATACACAGTGTAAGGGGATAAAGAATATGTACATAAGGATATATGAGTGAGTGATGGTACAGAGCAGCATACAGTAGATGGTATCGAGTACAGTATATACATATGAGATGAGTATGTAGACAAAGTAAACAAAGTGGCATAGTTAAAGTGGCTAGTGATACATGTATTACATAAGGATGCAGTCGATGATGTAGAGTACAGTATATACGTATGCATATGAGATGAATAATGTAGGGTAAGTAACATTATATAAGGTAGCATTGTTTAAAGTGGCTAGTGATATATTTACATCATTTCCCATCAATTCCCATTATTAAAGTGGCTGGAGTTGGGTCAGTGTCAATGACAGTGTGTTGGCAGCAGCCACTCAATGGTGGCTGTTTAACAGTCTGATAGCCTTGAGATAGAAGCTGTTTTTCAGTCTCTCAGTCCCAGCTTTGATGCACCTGTACTGACCTCGCCTTCTGGATGATAGCGGGGTGAACAGGCAGTGGTTCGGGTGGTTGATGTCCTTGATGATCTTTATGGCCTTCCTGTAACATCGGGTGGTGTAGGTGTCCTGGAAGGTAGTTTGCCCCGGTGATGCGTTGTGCAGACCTCACTACCCTCTGGAGAGCCTTACGGTTACACACCAGGCGGTGATACAGCCCGCCAGGATGCTCTCGATTGTGCATCTGTAGAAGTTCGTGAGTGCTTTTGGTGACAATTTCTTCAGCCTCCTGAGGTTGAAGAGGCGCACTGCCTTCTTCACGACGCTGTCAGTGTGAGTGGACCAATTCAGTTTGTCTGTGATGTGTATGCCGAGGAACTTAAAACTTGCTACCCTCTCCACTACTGTTCCATCGATGTGGATAGGGGGTGTTCCCTCTGCTGTTTCCTGAAGTCCACAATCATCTCCTTAGTTTTGTTGACGTTGAGTGTGAGGTTATTTTCCTGACACCACACTCCGAGGGCCCTCATAGGCCGTCTCGTCGTTGTTGGTAATCAAGCCTACCACTGTTGTGTCGTCCGCAAACTTGATGATTGAGTTAGCGTGCGTGGCCACGCAGTCGTGGGTGAACAGGGAGTACAGGAGAGGGCTCAGAACGCACCCTTGTGGGGCCCCCGTGTTGAGGATCAGCGGGGAGGAGATGTTGTTGCCTACCCTCACCACCTGGGGGCGGCCCGTCAGGAAGTCCAGTACCCAGTTGCACAGGGTACAGGGTAGTGAGGTTGAATTTCAGTCATAGTTCAATTCATTATAGGACGCCACACCAAATGACCTGTTATTGCAGAGCCAATTACACATGAGCTGGAAAACATTCCAGTGTCTTGTCCTGGGGGACAATCATCAACCCCATATCCCTGCTATAACTCCATATGAATAGCTAGTAGTTACTCACTCTGTTTTAACCAGGCTGTGGTTATCACTCTCTCTCACACAATGTTCTCTCAGCTCCATGGCAGAATATGTACAATTGCAGGAAATTATCTTAAAAATGCTAAAATGTCACTACACCGCCAAGATGGGGGACTCTAAAATATTCTCTACATTTTTTCTGCAGTGAAGGGCCGACCACATGTTGCCATGCCCCTTTCCACACCCCTGCCACGCCCCCCAGCTAAGCTTTTCTTAACCAGAAAAAACCCTGTCTTTATATAGAAACAACATCCCTCAGGACATCCCTCAGGACATCTTCAAATCTCACTGTCAATTCTCTTCATTGGAGAGGATTATGGAATGATTTGTAAAGGATTGAGTACTTAAACAAGCAAACCTTGTGTGTGAATTGATCTATGGACTGACTTACAGTATAAGGAATGCATTTTGTTCTAGTGTAAGGGATTTCATGCTCCCAGGGGTCCCAGAGGAATCCCAGTGGGTTTTAAAGTGTAGTGAAGATGTTTCACTCTTCTTATCACCATGAACTGAGCCATCGAGCTGTACTTCAGAGAGAGGGTGAGTGAGAGAGAGAGAGGGGGAGGGAGGGTGAGAGAGAGGGAGAGAGAGGGTGAGAGAGAGGGGGAGAGAGGGGGGAGAGGGGAGAGAGGGGGAGAGAGGGGGGAGAGAGGGGGAGAGAGAGGGGGAAAGGGAGGGTGAGAGAGAGGGGGTGGAGAGAGGGTGAGAGAGAGGGGGAGAGAGAGGGGAGGGAGGGTGAGAGAGAGAGGGAGAGAGAGGGTGAGAGAGAGGGGGGAGAGAGGGAGAGAGGGGGGAGAGGGGGGAGAGGGAGAGAGAGGGGGAAAGGGAGGGTGAGAGAGAGGGGGGGGAGAGGGTGAGAGAGAGGGTGAGAGAGGGGGAGAGAGAGGGGGAAGGGAGGGTGAGAGAGAGAGGGGGAGAGAGGGGGAGAGAGGGGGAAAGGGAGGGTGAGAGAGAGGGGGAGAGAGGGTGAGAGAGAGGGGGAGAGAGAGGGGGAAAGGGAGGGTGAGAGGCGGGAGAGAGGGGGAGAAAGAGGGGGAGAGAGAGGGAGATAGAGGGGGAAAGGGAGGGTGAGAGAGAGAGGGGGAGATGGTGAGAGAGGGGGGAGAGAGAGGGGGAATGGGAGGGTGAGAGAGAGGGGGAAAGAGAGGTGAGAGAGAGAAAGGGGGAAAGGGAGCGGGAGAGAGAGGGGGAAAGGGAGGGAGAGAGAGGGGGAAAGGGGAGGGAGAGAGAGGGGGAAAGGGAGGGTGAGAGAGGGGAAAGGGAGGGTGAGAGAGAGGGGGAAAGCGAGGGGAGAGAGAGGGGGAAAGGGAGGGTGAGAGAGAGGGGGAAAGGGATAGAGAGGAGAGCTGTACATGGGGTACAGTACCTACAGTGCCTTCAGAAAGTGTTCACACCCCTTGACTTTTTCAAAATGTTGTTGCATTCCAGCATTGCATTGTTGCATTTTTTGTCATTGGCTTACACACAATTGTTTGTTTTTTTGTAGTTTTTTATTTTTTACAAATGAATAAAAAATGAAAAGCTGAAAAGTCTTGAGTCAATAAGTATTCAAACCCTTTGTTATAGTAGGCCTAAATAAATCACAAAGTAATTTGCATGGACTCTGTATGCAGTAATAGTGTTTATGAAGAGAATTGACAGTGAGATTTGAAGATGTCCTGAGGGATACTGTTGGTTGTTTCTATATAAAGACAGGTTTTTTACTGGTTAAGAAAAGCTTAGCTGTGAGCATGGAAAGGGGCATGGTAATGCATGTGTTCGGCCCATCATCGCAGCCACATTTTTGTGTTTAACATGATCTTATCTCTGTACCCCACACATTCAATTATCCATAAGGTCCCTCAGTCAAGCAGTGAATTTCAAACACAGAATCAATCACAAAGACCAGGGAGGATTTCCAATGACTTGCCAAGAAGGGCACCTGTTGGTAGATAAAAAAAGAAGACATTGAATGTCCCTTTGAGCATGGTGACGTTATTAATTACACTTTGCATGGTGTATCAATACACCCAGTCACTACAAAGATACAGTCATCCTTCTAACTGAGTTGCCAGAGAGGAAGCAAACCGCTCAGGTATTTCACCATGAGGCCAACGGTGACTTCACAACCTTTTAATGGCTGTGATAGGAGATAACTGAGGATGGATCAACAACATTACTCCACATTACTTACCTAATTGAGAGAGGGAAAAGAAGGAAGCCCGCACATGAATAAACATATTCCAAAACATGCATTGCTAAAAATGTGGTAAGGAAATACACTCTTTGTCCTGAATACAAAGCGTTATGTTTGGGGCAAATCCAACACAACGCATCACTTGTCACGCCCTGACCTTAGAGAGCCGTTTTATTTCTTTATTTGGTTTGGTCAGGGTGTGATGTGGGGTGGGCATTCTATGTTTTGTTTTCTATGTTTCTTAATTTCTATGTTTTGGCCGGGTATGGTTCTCAATCAGGGACAGCTGTCTATCGTTGTCTCTGATTTGGAATCATACTTAGGTAGCCCTTTTTCCCTTCTTTCAGTGTGGGTAGTTGTCTTTGTTAGGGGCACTATAGCCTTTGTAAGCTTCACGGTCGTTTTTGTTATTTCTTGTTTTGTTGGCAACATTGTTACAAATAAAATAAAATGTACACTTGCCACGCTGCACCTTGGTCTCATTCCGATGACGGCCGTGACATCACTGAATACCCCTCTTCATATTTTCAAGTATAGTGCTGGCAGCATCATGTTATGGGTATGCTTGTCATCGGCAAGGACTAGGATTTTTTTTTAGGATATAAAGAAACAGAATAGTGCTAAGCCCAGCAAAATCATAGAACAAAAGCTGGTTCAGTTCGCTTTCCATCAGACACTGGGAGACAAATTCACCTTTCAGCCAGACAACCTCAAACACAAGGCCAAATATACACTGGAGTTGCTAACAAAGATGACACTGGGTAGTCTAGTTATAGTTTTGACTTAAGTCGGCTTGAAAGTCTATTGCAAGACTTGAAAATGGCTGTCTAGCAACAACCAACTTGACATAACTTGAGGAATTAAAAAAATAATAATATGCAAATATTGTACAATCCAGGTATGCAAAGGTCTTAGAGACTTTCCCAGAAAGACTCACAAATGTGATTCTAACATGTATTGACTCGGGAGAGTTGAATACTTATCTAATCAAGATATATTAGTGTTTTATTTTTCATAAATGTTTTACAAATGCTAGACTTTTTCTTCCACTGTGACATTACAGAGTATTTAGTGTAGATCGGTGACAAAAAAAAGACATTTGAGTCCGTTTGAATCGCACTTTGTAACACAATAGAATGTGGAAAAAGTAAAGTGGTGTGAGTACATTCTGAAGGCACTAAGGACTGTGTTATAACATGGAATGACATGAAGATGGATGAGAAATCAGTTTGTAGTACAAAGGCAGATGAGGATTGAGCCAGAGAGAGTGGAGGAAAAGAAAGAGAATGAGGAAAGAGAGATGGATGGATGGGGTGAAAGAGAGGAAATCAATGTGGGTGGGTGTTTGAATGGTCTTTATCTTTAATATTCTGTTTTGTCCATGTCAGTGATTTTTAAAGTAGTGTGGCTTTGGGTGAAGTCATTGTGTATTGTAAGATCATATTTCTGTCTGAGTAGGATGGGAGAGAGAAGAGGGAGAGCGAGAAGGAGGGAGGAAAGGGAGGGTTGTGTGGTAGAGAAGAAACACACAGACCAACAAGAGGAGGGTCTGCAGGGTGAAGTTGCTAAGCAACCCATTTTTCCCCCTGCATGTAGAAAGTGAAGGTGTGTTTAACTGGCATTGCAGAGAGAGTGTCAGAAATGGAGAAAAATACATTGAGAGTGTGAGGAGAGAGAGACAGAGAGCAATGGAAAGGAAAATGAGAGCAGGATAGACACAGTTCTGAGAAAGCTGTTTTAGGCATGGGCGAGAACGCGTACGTGTCTGTGTGTGCGCACAAGCACATGTGTGTGGGTGTGTGTATGTCTGTGTGGATGTGTGTGTGATCATTCCTATGGTCTGGTGTGTTTTACAGAGGCTGCCCTAAAGCCAAGCAGCTCTACCACCACTGTACAGTACACAGACATCTACAGAGATCAGCCTCAGTAGGACAGTCCTATCCTACTGTACTATTTATAACTGACCTAGCTAACACCAGAAATGCACACTGTCCCAACATTATTATGGGCTTTTTCACCCGTAACAATAGGCCTATTCCTATCTGAATTCTCCCTTTCTTTTGATCTCTCCTGCCTCCTGTCTCTGTCTTAATTATCTCTCTCCTTCCTCTCCCCTCTCATTCCCCCTCTCTTTTTCTCCACCTCCATTCAGCAGCTGCAGGTCTTTGGCAGGCAGACAGCTCTAATGTTTCTCCGGGTGTCTTGTTGTTCCCTGTTTGGCCCCAGCAGACAGACAGACAGGAAGCTTTGAGTCATGCTTTGGCAGCTCTCATTCTCGCTCCCATTAGTCACTGTGCAGCAGAGCTGTGTGCTAATCAACCTCAGCTGGCACTGCACTCGCCCACTGTATGCCTGTCTGCTGAATCTACTCTCTCTCTCTCTCTCTCTCTCTCTCTCTCTCTCTCTCTCTCTCTCTCTCTCTCTCTCTCTCAATTTATAGACCGTCTTAATCCCCTGCGCTCTCTTACATCTTTCCAAATCTCTCGCCTTCTCTACATCCTCCTCCTCCTCTTTTACCTCTCAGCAGTATGTGAGGTTAAGGTACTCCATGCTGGTGTATATATAGCCTAGGTTCCAGCTGTGCACCACTGACGTCCAAGGTAGTTCAGAACGCCCTGCCATAGGTTGAACATCTCAGCTAGCAGTCTATGTGGGGATTGGAAATGAGGCTACTGTATGTTCTGAGTGGTATGTTGAGCACGCAGAACCTGTGAGATGTAGTTACTGTCAGCTGTTTGCAATGCATATTGACCTGAAGTAAAACATCTAAAAAAGATTGTCTTATTCGTGGTGACCTACAACGGTACAGTCCTACTGAGAGGAACTCTTCTGTGTTTAATCATAGTCAGTATCAGAAAGTGAATTTTTTTTTGACTTCCCCAAGGTGCAATATCTCATGGACACAGAGTCCTATTTTGTAAGGGGAAATTGGTCACAGGAGACAGTCTGTGTTTCTCTGTTTCACTGTAAATCATTTTTACTCTAACTCATAGATATTTACCTGTCTAGTGAAAACGGCTTCCCTCATAAAACCAGTCAGCCCAGCAAAGTGTGTAGGGCCTATATGTAGTGTGTCTCTTCTTAAACCTGCCAGCCCAGTAAAGTGTGTAGGGCCTATATGTAGTGTGTTTCTTCTTAAACCAGCCAGCCCAGTAAAGTGTGTAGGGCCTATATGTAGTGTGTCTCTTCTTAAACCTGCCAGCCCAGTAAAGTGTGTAGGGCCTATATGTAGTGTGTCTCTTCTTAAACCAGCCAGCCCAGGAAAGTGTGTAGGGCCTATATGTAGTGTGTCTCTTCTTAAACCAGCCAGCCCAGCAAAGTGTGTAGGGCCTATATGTAGTGTGTCTCTTCTTAAACCAGCCAGCCCAGCAAAGTGTGTAGGGCCTATATGTAGTGTGTTTCTTCTTAAACCAGCCAGCCCAGTAAAGTGTGTCGTATATTTGGCTATGCCGGATTAAGTGATATGACATGCTATTCTATAAAATAATTTCTCAGTAATTAATATTACCTGATTGAGCTAATCATGTAAATGTAATTAACTAGAGAGTCGGGCAACACAAAATAATATTTATAGAGCTGTTATCTTCCGAATAAACTCTTAAAGACCTAGTAATATTTTACATCAATAGCAGTCAATCTTAATCGTCATCTTAATTCAGTCTCATCTGAAAGTTGTACATTTTACCTGCACGAACCCTGGCTAACAAGTTGAATCAGCAATACAAAATTGGGTTTAATCATTTATTTACTAAATACCTAACTAATCACACAGAATTACACATACACATAATTAAATCATAACTTGATTACAAATTACGTCATGAAGGAAAACGTCCCTGGCGGGCGGAACAAATATGACAGCTTGTTACACAAAAGAAAAGGGGCTGGGTTTGAGTGAAGGAGCGGGAAGACTGAGGAACAAAGGCCGAAGCTGTGCTATCGTACATACAGTATCTTATGCATTCTAAATTACCGCCCATTTGGAAAAGGAAAATGTAATAAATATTTACTCTGAGCTGCGCTTCGGTAGGTTGGTGGTAGATGGAAGGCCGTGTTGCCCAACCGAGTCCTGTGTCCTTTGAAGAATGTCTCTGCTGGTAAATTGAATACATTGTAGTAACGTTGTTGTGTGGTAGACGGGATACTCTGTCTGTTCCTTCCTAACCTGCATTTGCAGCTGCGGTTGCTAACTCAACGGCTAGGAGGTATAACTTCTGTAGTGAATAAGAGTTCAAAGTTCATACCATTCGCAACCAAAGCTCACGCTGATGTTGGCTTCATTCTGTAGTTATTATCTGAACCATTCTGACATCGGACCATCGTCCTACATCCTCGGAACAGGAGGTTATATTGTCGTCAAGGGCTTATATAGGAAGGGAGAGGAGGGCGTGTTTGAAAAGTTTTTATAGGCCATGTCCCTTCACAGGGGCGGGCCACTGATTGAGCAGAGCCCTATCTTATGAAAACCCAAATCTCACATTTTTGAAGCTAAAATCACATTTCATCCCATCACGAATAATTTCATATTCAAACATTGAAATTGAACAACAACTCCATGTGAATCCGATAACTCTGACTTTCCACTGTAGAGTTTATGTCATCTTATCATTGATGAGAATGTCTCAGATGACAACTGAACTGACATCATATTCATTAAGTACCACCGCATACGTTCAATTGGTCGGATTGCCAAAATATAGTTCATTTCCCCCCACCTTCTGATGTTCTGAGAATCTCTATGTTAACCAAGGGTTTTGCAAATGTAACCTCAGTACGGTAGAGAGAGGAAAAAGGGGGGAAGAGGTATTTATGACTGTCATAAACCTACCCCCAGGCCAACGTCATGACAGTCCCCCCATGTTGGGTTCAATCTTGCGATTAACCTGCATGTTGCAAACCAACATAAAAATGACCATGGGTTGTCCTGGTTGTGGACCATCGTTGTGGTCCCCATCTGGTGGTCGACCCGGGTAGGGTTTCTGCGAATGAAGTCCGCTCATCAATTGGACATCCGACAGCAGATGTCCATTTGGTGGTCGCTGTTGCAGTCCCCCCCTCTGGTGGTCGACCCGGGTAGGGTGTCTGCAAATGAAGAAGTCCGTTCCATGGCTGGCAGCGGATGTCCGGATTGGGATCGCCGTTCCCGACCGTCCAGACTGTTCGTCTGGTCGTCCAGACTGGAAGATCTGGGCAGTAACTTAGGCAGATGTTAACAACGCACACACACTCATGATATATATCATTACATTTCCTCCCAAATGAGTTGCGTTGTGGCACTAACTCATGGTTGTATGTGGAAGTTGTTTATGGCTCTATCACTTTCTACGTGCCGAAGAAAATGAAACAAAATGATTGAAAACATAAACAAAACAAAATATAGTTATGCCACCTTAATCATCTAATTGGTCCATGGTCTTGGCAAAATGACCCTATCATGGCATTGTCTAATGTCATATCTAGGGCTTTCCTAATTTGCGGGGTGTTGCTTAGGGTACTATCCTAAGTTGATAACTATATGAGAAGTCTACAGCTGTAAGGCACTAGTTTTGGGCAGTCTACAGGGATGACCTATGGACTTCTGGGAATAAAACTGGTGAGTGCTGTAGCTGTAGAGTTAAAGGCCTCAAATAAATGTTCAACTTTACTAAGGCTGGTATTCATCTCGGACCCTTAAGTGATCCTAGCATAAATCCTAATTGGATGTTCCGTTGTGCATGTGAGTTTTTGCTTACGCAAGCACACATGTCAAGGGAAGGAAACCAAGTATCCTGGTAGATTACAACTTGTTCAGAATGAGTCTGACGTAGTCAGGTAATTTTCAGGTCAATGCCTGGAGGTCAGTCAGAATTGTTGTCGAGGGAGTCTGTAGTGACTTTACTACCAGTCACTGTCTTCCACTATTGTAGTGGCGGTAGGTATGAAGAAGTATACTTCATAGCTAAGTTATCCACGGAGGAGCTAACCTCATGACGGAAGTACTCTAAGTATTAGACCAGTCGTACGTGGTGTGATCGTGGTTCATGACTTCTAATAACTTTTCTCCTGATTGGAGGGTTCTATTTATTAGTGGCGTGTGTAACCATTGGAGGAGTGCAATGGAGATTCCCTTCCCCGTGCTGCACTCTGAGTGACCCCTATGTTGCTATTATCAATAGCAATTTAACTTGTGAGGTTACTAATCCTCTTACTGAGTGTTGCTGGACTGACTGTGGAATTGGTACTGGTACTCAAGGGGTGCAGTTGTCCTACCAATTTATTATGAAATGTTATCCTACAGGAATACTTGATTAGAGCATTTTACTAGTTGTCTTGTAGTGACTACTACACATGGCAAGGAATGATTATTGTTGCCATTTGTTATGGAGGTGGACAAGTCCACTGGACTTCCTTTACGACCAGTGTGGTACACCTCAGTACTATCTTAGATGTGTTCTAAGATAATCCCCGTCTAGGGGCCTGTCTGCTCCTCACTGTTCTCAATGGGGATTTTACAACTAGATTTGATTTATGCTCTGGTGGCCTCGTACGGTGTTGTCCGTAGTCTCGACCCCCCCACCAGCCTCGATAAGGTTCATCATGGGTCTGGGCTACTATTCCCCCCCTTTGTGTCTCGGGACCCACCCACCAGCGGGTGGTGTTGGTATCCGAGGCGCAAACGAAAGGTTCGGACCCTATGTACGAGTTGTCAGTAGCCGCGTTATTCTGAGAGTGGCTGCAACCTTTCAACCAAATCTCCTGGTGTTTGTGCTTCAACACCCTCAGTGGCTGTCGAGGTCTGTCAGTCACCACCGCGTCCGCGTGTGGCAACCTCTTCAGTACCTGCGAACTGAGACGAGGATATCGGTCTGTGATATCGCAAAGTGTTTCACCAGTGGGAGTCATCGGGTCAGTTGCTGGACTGACGCCATTAGTGTCATTGTAAGGGGTGACATTCCTCAACAAAGCGGAAGGTGTGTCATCGGAAGCAGAGTACACTCTGCGCATCAATGTTTTTCTTGCCGAGACGGCCGCAGTGCTTGCGGAAGTGTCCGAAGGGCAAGAGGAGTTCATCTCAACTACCGTATTGCACGACTGCAAGGAGGAGGGAAGTTGCTCATTCACAGAGACAGCTGGCTCGAAATCATGAAAAGAATGGTCAATCAGATTGGCTGACGGAATGTGTCGAGATATCGTAATGTCTCCTTGGATTGGATTCTGCACCAAGTGGTTCCTAAACGTCTTTTTCCCAAGGGGTGCTTTCGACAGATACCCCTCGTGAATGACTGCGTTTCAGCTAGCGTTAGGGGAAGACAGTGTGGTCGGTGGAGGAGGCACTGTAGCCTGTGACCATACCTGGTTGGTTTTCCAACCTATCAATGGGAGTAACCGATCCATCAAGTCTGTTCCAAGTAGCAGGGGTACAGTTTCGAGGCTGGTAACATACACAGGGTGGATGAGCGATACGTCCTTGAAGTGTAGTTTCAGCATGACTCTCAACGTGAGAGGCGAGGTAGTCTGAGTGACCCCTCAAAGTGTAGTGTCGCATCGTTCCACATTTAACCAACATTTAGTTGGCTTCGAAGCCCTTTTTTGATCATCAAACAATGTTTGAGAGATGAGTGATATTGTCGCACCTAAATCAATTAGCGCATGACAAGTTAAGCAGTCCTCGAGGACTGTTTCCAGGTATGGGCGTTTCGATTTGTGTTCAGTGGATATATTCCCCACAAAGTGGAGTGGTCGTTGGCAACGACGTGATGTGTCAATTCTGTTCAAGGTGGAAGCAGATCGACTTTTCACGTTTCAACTTTTTCTTCTCAACCTTTGTATCAGAGTCTATAGACAAAGCCCGTGGGCTTGTTTCTTGATCAAGCGGGCCCTGGATAGGGTCTCGAGTGAAAGCGGAAGAGCACTACTGTGGTAGGATTGTGAGGTTAGACAGGTTGTTTGTATCTGAACACTACTGTGGTAGGGTTATAAGGTTAGACAGGTTGTATGTATCTGAGCACTACTGTGGTAGGGTTGTAAGGTTAGACAGGTTGTATGTATCTGAGCACTACTGTGGTAGGGTTGTAAGGTTAGACAGGTTGTATGTATCTGAGCACTACTGTAGTAGGGTTGGAAGGTTAGACAGGTTGTATGTATCTGATCACTACTGTAGTAGGGTTGGAAGGTTAGACAGGTTGTATGTATCTGATCACTACTGTGGTAGGGTTATAAGGTTAGACAGGTTGTATGTATCTGATCACTACTGTAGTAGGGTTGGAAGGTTAGACAGGTTGTATGTATCTGATCACTACTGTGGTAGGGATATAAGGTTAGACAGGTTGTATGTATCTGAGCACTACTGTGGTAGGGTTATAAGGTTAGACAGGTTGTATGTATCTGAGCACTACTGTGGTAGGGTTGTAAGGTTAGACAGGTTGTATGTATCTGAGCACTACTGTGGTAGGGTTGTAAGGTTAGACAGGTTGTATGTATCTGAGCACTACTGTGGTAGGGTTGTAAGGATAGACAGGTTGTATGTATCTGAGCACTACTGTGGTAGGGTTGGAAGGTTAGACAGGTTGTGTGTATCTGACCACTACTGTAGTAGGGTTGTAAGGTTAGACAGGTACTATGTATCTGAGCACTACTGTAGTAGGGTTGTAAGGTTAGACAGGTTGTATCTGAGCACTACTGTGGTAGGGTTGTAAGGTTAGACAGGTTGTATGTATCTGAGCACTACTGTGGTAGGGTTGTAAGGTTAGACAGGTTGTATGTATCTGAGCACTACTGTGGTAGGGTTGTAAGGTTAGACAGGTTGTATGTATCTGAGCACTACTGTGGGTTGTAAGGTTAGACAGGTATGTATCTGAGCACTACTGTAGTAGGGTTGGGAGGTTAGACAGGTTGAATGTATCTGATCACTACTTTAGTAGGGTTGTAAGGTTAGACAGGTTGTATCTGATCACTACTGTAGTAGGGTTGGGAGGTTAGACAGGTTGAATGTATCTGATCACTACTGTAGTAGGGTTGTAAGGTTAGACAGGTTGTATCTGATCACTACTGTAGTAGGGTTGTAAGGTTAGACAGGTTGTATGTATCTGAGCACTACTGTAGTAGGGTTGGAAGGTTAGACAGGTTGTATGTATCTGAGCACTACTGTGGTAGGGTTGGAAGGTTAGACAGGTTGTATGTATCTGAGCACTACTGTAGTAGGGTTGTAAGGTTAGACAGGTTGTATCTGATCACTACTGTAGTAGGGTTGTAAGGTTAGACAGGTTGTATGTATCTGAGCACTACTGTAGTAGGGTTGTAAGGTTAGACAGGTTGTATGTATCTGAGCACTACTGTAGTAGGGTTGGGAGGTTAGACAGGTTGAATGTATCTGATCACTACTGTAGTAGGGTTGTAAGGTTAGACAGGTTGTATCTGATCACTACTGTAGTAGGGTTGGAAGGTTAGACAGGTTGTATGTATCTGAGCACTACTGTGGTAGGGTTGTAAGGTTAGCCAGGTGGTATGTATCTGAGCACTACTGTAGTAGGGTTGTAAGGTTAGCCAGGTGGTATGTATCTGAGCACTACTGTGGTAGGGTTGTAAGGTTAGCCAGGTGGTATGTATCTGAGCACTACTGTGGTAGGGTTGTAAGGTTAGACAGGTTGTTTGTATCTGAGCACTACTGTGGGTTGTAAGGTTAGACAGGTATGTATCTGAGCACTACTGTGGTAGGGTTGGAGTGTGTGACTCCTGTGGGTTTTTCTGATCATCATATTGATACTGCTGATATTCACTTGTCCTGTCTATGAAAGTCATCCCCTTATTGGTATTTTAATGTTAATGTTAAGTTATTACATGACGCCGTGTTTTGTGAAAAGTCTTAGTTGTTTTGGGAAAAATGTAAGGTTATTAAATGTGATTTTGAGTCGATGAGACAATGATGGGAGGCTGGGAAGGCCCACATCCATGTGTTTTGTCAACAGTATGCTGCTCTGGTATTGAAGTTAAAGAAACTATCAGGGCCCTTGAACAAGACATCACATCCATTGAATTGAAGTTGCTCACTCAGAATGACCCTGGACCAGTCATGAACTTACAGGACAAAAGACATCAACTGAGGTCGTTTTTACATGAAAGAGTGAAGGGTGCCTTGATTAGGTCTCTTTGCTACCCTCAAGGACATGGGTGCTAGTTCTTCTTTTAACCTAGGGCAACCTTGCAATGTAAACAGATGGTCTGCCTTCATCTCCCTGATGGGAAGGTGACCACAGATGACGGTGAGATGTGCCAACATGCCGGGGATTTCTACTCTGCCCTCTACAAGGCAGAGGATTGTGATCCTCTGTGAGCTGAACAGTTGTTACATGGACTTTCTCAATTGGGCCCCGAGCAAAGAGCTGCTTTGGACACTGACATTACTGACATTAGCTGTCCACTGCTGTTATAAGGCTCTCATCAGGCCGAGCCCCTGGCACTTTTGAGGGCGATTTTTATGGTGTGTGAATCTTTTCAATTCCTGTCAACGTGCTGTGCCTTCATTGTTGCTGAAAAATGGGATTTTGGCTCTTAAAAAAACTGGAGACCTGTTGCATTGCTGTGTGCAGAATATAAAAATGACTTCTAAGTGTCTCAAACAGGTTGAAAGAATAACTGGGGCTGTTGGTCCACAAGGACCAGTCTTACTGTGTGCCTGAACGATCTATTGTAATAAGATGTTTTAGACATTTGTAAACTGTCTGATGTGAATGTGGTTTTACTTTCTTTGGATCAGGAGAAGGCCATGTGGACCACCAGTACTTGTTCTAAACAATGAGTGTTTTTGGGTTTGGGGACGTTATTTTTGTCTTGGATGAGTTAACTGTATGCTGGGGCCTCATGTATGGTGAAGGTGGGGGGTGGTTTGAGTTGCCTATCCCTGTCTAAAGGGGTATAAGGCAGGGATGCCAAAGTTCAGGACAGTTATATTGTCTGGCAATTGAACCAATGCTTTGTTTTTTAAGATCGAGTCTTACTGGTTTCTCTATGCCAGGTGTAATGAAGGGTCCCACGATAGCACTGTCTGCATATGCAGATGACCTGACAGTTTTTATTACAGGGGGTGAGGATGTTAAGGTACTCTCAAATGCTTTGAAGGTGTATGAGGGGGCCTCCTTAGCTGGAGTTAATTGGGAAAAGAGTGAATCGCTGTGAGCAGGTCAGCTTCAGATAGGGTCCGCTCCATGGTTACCAGGGTGGCTTCAGTGGGGCAGAGATGGGATGAAGACTTTGGGGGTTTATCTAGGCTCTGATGTATTTCAGAAAAATAACTGGGAGGGTGTAGTGGAGAAGGTGTGTGTCAGATTGTTTAGGTGAAAATGGGTGCTACCCCAGCTGTCTTATAGGGGAGGGGTGCTGGTAACCTTGCCCCCTCTACCGTTTGGCACAGACTAATGATTTTACAACCACCGGGGGGGCTGCTACAAGACCTTCAGAGGACCCTTAGCAATTTCTTCAGGTCTGGACAACATTAGATTAAAGTATACCTGCCACTGCATGAGGGTGGGCAAGGCCTGGTGCACATTTCTTCTAGGATCATGGCTTTCTGACTTCAAGCAGCCCAGAGACTGTTGTACAGTGATGGTTCTATCAGCCCAGAGACTGTTGTACAGTGACGGTTCTAGCAGCACAGAGACTGTTGTACAGTGACGGTTCTAGCAGCACAGAGACTGTTGTACAGTGAAGGTTCTAGCAGCCCAGAGACTGTTGTACAGTGACGGTTCTAGCAGCACAGAGACTGTTGTACAGTGACGGGTCTAGCAGCACAGAGACTGTTGTACAGTGATGGTTCTAGCTGGGTGGATCGAACCTACACATAGACAGGTACCTGTTCCTCTTAAAGCTAGAGGGGTGTGATTTGTCTGGCCTGACTCCATTCTATAAGTCTGTTATGCAGGCTTGGAGAGTTTTCCACATGTCCCTTAAGGCCGGCACGCCACCAGGGATGTGGTTTTGTTGAAGAGACAATTTTCTCTAACACTGTCATCCAGTTCCGTGCTCTGGGTTCAGCCTGCCTACGTTCATGCCTGTTAGGTGTGGGATGTACTGTACCAAGTCATCTGATACGGAGCAGCAGGAGATCGTTGGAGAAGCTGGGAGAAAGAAAGGAGGGGTGAATGTTATCGCTATTGCTTTGTTTAGTTTGAGGGTGTTTCTCTGCCTGTGTCTTGTTTGTGATCTAGTACCGTGAATGCTGCATGCCAATAGATACAGAGAATGGTGCTCTACCATGGCTAATGCACTGGGGGGAATTTCTCCTAGGAATAAGGAAGAAACAAAGTACACTGATACTGGGATGTAGAAGAGGCTTTTTGGGGTAAGAGTGTGGGTGAAGAGGTCAGTTATTCCAGAAGCATTGATTGACAAGCTATATATGTTCTACTTCAGCAATGCAGCTCATGGGTTAATGCTCATACACTTAGCCTTTCCTCCCTTTGGTGCGCTAGATACCCACAGCTTTGTGTGCTGGTGTCTCTATGTGTGTTGGTGAGTGTGTAGCTCTGTGAATCTGTATGTTTTGCCAGTGTGTTTGTGTGCGTGGGAGGCAACATGTCTTATTGTAATTCACCTGAATAACTCACACCCACACAGAATGGAGACCACGGTTACTCAGCCATCTCTTTCTCTCTCTCTCTGAAACTGGAGCATGTATATGGGGGGCTGGTGAGCCGTCTGGGGGACTTTGTAGAGGTGTGGGGTGTCAGGATGGTTCTATGGGGGAGGGGTTGGGTTTAACTTTCTAGTCTGTTAAAATTATGAAATTAAGTTTGTTCAAATGATGTGTCTGTCTGTCTCCCTCTCTCTCCCCCTTCCTCCCTCTCTCTCCCCCTTCCTCCCACTGTCTGTCTGTCTGTCTGTCTGTCTGTCTGTCTGTCTGTCTGTCTGTCTGTCTGTCTGTCTGTCTGTCTGTCTGTCTGTCTGTCTGTCTGTCTGTCTGTCTGTCTGTCTGTCTGTCTGTCTGTCTGTCTGTCTGTCTGTCTCTCCCCCTTCCTCCCACTCTGTCGGTCTGTCTTCTTGAAATAGTTTGAATTAAATCTGATGTGAAAGCCTGATTATAATGGTAAAAGTTGAAGTTTATGGGGGAGTGCTACCCATGAGATAGAGAGAGACACACACACACAGTGTTGTATTGCTATCCTTGTGGGCATCAAATAATTGATTCCCATCCAATATCCTATATTCCCTAACACCTAACCTTAAACCTAAGACTAACCTTAACCGTAAAACTATACCTAACCCTAAATGTAACTGTAACCCATAACCTTAACTCCCCCTATCCACATCGATGGAACAGTAGTGGAGAGGGTAGCAAGTTTTAAGTTCCTCGGCATACACATCACAGACAAACTGAATTGGTCTATCCACACAGACAGCATCGTAAAGAAGGCGCAGCAGCGCCTCTTCAACCTCAGGAGGCTGAAGAAATTCGGCTTGTCACCAAAAGCACTCACAAACTTCTACAGATGCACAATCGAGAGCATCCTGGCGGGCTGTATCACCGCCTGGTACGGCAACTGCTCCGCCCACAACCGTAAGGCTCTCCAGAGGGTAGTGAGGTCTGCACAACGCATCACCGGGGGCAAACTACCTGCCCTCCAGGACACCTACACCACCCGATGTTACAGGAAGGCCATAAAGATCATCAAGGACAACAACCACCCGAGCCACTGCCTGTTCACCCCACTATCATCCAGAAGGCGAGGTCAGTACAGGTGCATCAAAGCTGGGACCGAGAGACTGAAAAACAGCTTCTATCTCAAGGCCATCAGACTGTTAAACAGCCACCACTAACATTGAGTGGCTGCTGCCAACACACTGACTCAACTCCAGCCACTTTAATAATGGGAATTGATGGGAAATTATGTAAAATATATCACTAGCCACTTTAAACAATGCTACCTAATATAATGTTTACATACCCTACATTATTCATCTCATATGTATACGTATATACTGTACTCTATATCATCTACTGCATCTTTATGTAATACATGTATCACTAGCCACTTTAACTATGCCACATTGTTTACATACTCATCTCATATGTATATACTGCACTCGATACCATCTACTGTATCTTGCCTATGCCGCTCTGTACCATCACTCATTCATATATCTTTATGTACATATTCTTTATCCCCTTACACTTGTGTGTATAAGACAGTAGTTTTGGAATTGTTAGTTAGATTACTTGTTGGTTATTACTGCATTGTCGGAACTAGAAGCACAAGCATTTCGCTACACTCGCATTAACATCTGCTAACCATGTGTATGTGACAAATAAAATTTGATTTGATTTGAATCCTAATTGTAACCCTAAACCTAACCCCTAAGCCTAAAATGGCATTTTTCCTTGTGGTGACAAGCAAAATGTCCCCACTTTTCTGAATTTTCCTTGTTCTACTATCCTTGTGAGGAATTCTGTTCCCCATAAGGGTAATTAAACAAAAACACACACACAAAGCCCATTTGGGGCGGCAGGGTAGGCTAGAGCGTTGGGCTAGTAACCGGAAGGTTGCAAGTTCAAATCCCAGAGCTGACAAGGTACAAATCTGTCGTTCTGCTCCTGAACAGGAAGTTAACCCACTGTTCCTAGGCTGTCATTGACAATAAGAACTTGTTCTTAACCGACTTGCCTAGTTAAATAAATGTGAATACAAATTCATTGAGTACGCACATCAGTCTCGTGCAATAACACAGGCATTAGTCCCAATGGAGATATTTTATTTATGATGTGAGTTTTAAAGTGGAGGCCCCGGCTTCTCTGTTGATCTATAATGAAAGAGAAAGAATGATAAACTCAGGAGAAGTTAGGGAGTGTATGAATGCTCCTGGGAGGATTGATTTGTCTCTTATAACCCCTGGGCCTAAGTTGCTACTGCTGCTGTCCCCTGGAAACTGATGGCTTTGTCCTCACACTCCCCAGCTGAGCAGAGAAATGAACACCGCACTATCAGGCTGCATCATACACCCAATCTGTAATCTATTTGAGAACACAACTCAGGTTGATTATATACACATTCAGAATAACTTTCTATGTCAGCTGAGGATACAATGTGTGGTCAACCAACCCTTTCTATACTCCACAACTTGACCGATCACAGGTTTCTATAAGTAGAATGGAACAGCCTTTCTGCTGTGAGAGGTGTCATTCCGGCAATTAACCCATTTTCTACTCAACAAGTTTGTGACTGCTTGTGATTACCAGGTGGCCTCTGGCCTCTCACTGTATACCTCATTCACACATCAAGATCACTTTGGATTGTTGAAATGCATACTTGTTACTTTCGCTTCTTGGTAGAGGGAATGCAACACCCTGCTACAACTCAACTCCCCGTGGAGTGAAAGAGGTTTATAGGTGCGGGGAAGGATGACAGAGGCTGAGAAAGGTTACTGTGTGCAGGGAATTTCCGTCACACGTAGTGGGGAAAAGGGGCTGGACGGAACCAAAGCAAAGAGAGTAAAAGTTAAAGCCCCCTCTCCTTCCTTCCTTCCTTCCTTCCTTCCTTCCTTCCTTCCTTCCTTCCTTCCTTCCTTCCTTCCTTCCTTCCTTCCTTCCTTCCTTCCTTCCTTCCTTCCTTCCTTCCTTCCTTCCTACCTACCTACCTACCCACTACTTACCTAATCTTAGCACCACCTGGCACACTAACCAAGTTTACTCTGTGCATAGACAGAGTAAACTCAAGTGGTTATGTATGCCCGCAGGCCTCTTGCCTAAACACTCCCAAGGTGACTTCCCCTTCCCCCCTGGGAACTAATGAAACAGAATAATTCACCAAACGTAGTGTTTATTTAAATTGTTCACTAAGTCCTACGGCATTCCCATACCTCTGCAGGAGCAGCTACAAAATACTCTACAACAAACAACACAGCACATACAAAGAAGCTCTTTCCTAACAAAGGAACACTGGCTTTTCCCTGATGAGAGGGCGAGGTCTTAGCGCCAATCTGCAATGGGGCCGACCAATCAGCTGCTTGGAATCCAGGAAGCCATCCTGAAATACACACACATACAAACCCACAACAACCCAGAAACTGGGGAAGGTAACAATGTTAGGCAGTCTATGGTTGATTACAGTGTGGTTTGAATCTGACATTCTAGAGGATTACAGAATGCTATATCAGATTGTTATTTGTTCAAGACAAAAGAGGCAGACAACCGTTTTAATGATTAATTCACCAATTTAGTTCATGCTTTTCAGTAGTGCTCAAAGTGCATTGTATTGTATGGAGGTAATTCAGCCAATTCACCTCTATATAATGTATTCACCAGTGTGTAGCTCTCACTTGTAGGTTGATATGAGTCCATCTCTGTGAGGTCTTTGACTCTTTCTAATGAATGACTGGCATACCTTTTTCTACCCCTCTATGTGATAGTTCAGTGTGGACCTGTTGTGTTGTGTTGACCTCTGTTTCTCTCCCCCTTCTCTCACTTCAGTACACAGTTGTCTCTCAGCCTTCATCGGTGAGAGAAGGCAAACAGTAGGGAACAGAGACCAAACATTTCAGACCCTTATTATCTCAGACCTGGCAGTTCATTTCAGACCCTTATTATCTCAGACCTGGCAGTTCATTTCAGACCCTTATTATCTCAGACCTGGCAGTTCATTTCAGACCCTTATTATCTCAGACCTGGCAGTTCATTTCAGACCCTTATTATCTCAGACCTGGCAGTTCATTTCAGACCCTTATTATCTCAGACCTGGCAGTTCATTTCAGACCCTTATTATCTCAGACCTGGCAGTTCATTTCAGACTCTTATTATCTCAGACCTGGCAGTTCATTTCAGACCCTTATTATCTCAGACCTGGCAGTTCATTTCAGACCCTTATTATCTCAGACATGGCAGTTCATTTCAGACCCTTATTATCTCAGACCTGGCAGTTCATTTCAGACCCTTATTATCTCAGACCTGGCAGTTCATTTCAGACCCTTATTATCTCAGACGTGGCAATTCATTTCAGACCCTTATTATCTCAACCATGTAAGCTCCAACAGTGCAGTAGTATCTAACCGTGTGTGTGTGTGTGTGTGCGTGTGTGTGTGTGTGTGTGTGCTACTCACCCCCAGGCATCCCTCTTATAGATACATCAGTATGGTCTTTTAACCATTTTGCCATTGACCCTTCTCCCTGGGGTGAAGTGCATCTTTCCATATCATAGAAACCATCTCTTCACTACATATCGCAGGACATCAACCATCATTTCACATGCCAGCACGTCAATGTGTTACATTATTGCAAGTCATTATATGCTGTTGCGTTCCATTCTACATGAATAATGTGTTCTGTTGAAACACTCGCCCACCACAGCCTTGGCCAGACAGGTCTGAGTTCAGCTCTATTAGAATCTACACCAGCCACCTGGACAGTGTTTAAGACGGAAAGCAGGAGGGCAAGAGATGTTCAATGATTGTTAAACATTGTCACGCCCTGACCTTAGAGAGCCTTTTTTATGTCTCTATTTTGGTTTGGTCAGGGTGTGATTTGGGTGGGCATTCTATGTTTTGTTTTCTATGTTTCTTTATTTTGGCCAGGTATGGTTCTCAATCAGGGACAGCTGTCTATCGTTGTCTCTGATTGGGAATCATACTTAGGTAGCCCTTTTGGCCTCCTTTCAGTGTGGGTAGTTAACTTTGTTAGAGGCATCATAGCCCTGTTAAGCTTCACGGTCATTTTGTTTTGTTTATTGTTGGCGACATTCTAATTAAAAGGAATAAGTACGCTCACCACGCTGCACCTTGGTCCACTTCTTACGACGCCCATGACAAACATGATTATCTTCAGACTCTCTGGCTAGCAGACTACTGTCTTCTGCCTTGGGGTCAGGTAGAAACATGCTTCACAACATGCTTCATATTGTGTGTGTGTGTGTGTTCCGTCTAACTCTGAAGTGCAACCAGTGAATGTTTCTGGTGGTCACAGATTTGTGTGGTGCTACAGAAGCAACGATGGAACATTGGAAACATTAACAACGTGGTATCAAGGATGATTAGCTACTGCAACATGGACCTGGCTTGATGTTGCAGGGAACATTTATCACTAGTCTGTGTTGTAGCCTGTGTTCAAAAATGCTGCTACAGGCAAGGTCCCTCTTACTTTCAAGTGCAATTACAGGCTTTTCAGACCGTTTCAGTGCTTTGGTATTATACTGTGTGATGATGAATTCCTCAAATGGAGTCCATGTTAGAGCCAGTACACTGCCAGTGTAATCTGCAGCATGTCTGGATGGAGGTCATAATGGGCTTTTCTACCCCTAGTTATTAGAAGAATGTTGTTGGTTATGAGAATGATGTTTCCAGTTGCACTGTAGCGATGACTCATCATGAGAACTCAGTGATTCCAACCATCTGTCTGTACGACGTTTATAAAATCTGGGTGCTCATTGTTTCATCGCGGATGATACTGTTCAAATGTGTTGAAGGGACATTCAGGTGTGAGCGTGTCTCCGTACTTGTACTTATATAGCCTGTACAATGTTATTCTGCAGGTCAGGATATACTGGATTAGATAAGTGAATGCAGCAGATCCCCCTCAATTGATCAAATCCAATGACTTTGTATTTGTCACGCGCTTCGTAAACAATAGATGTAGACTAATAGTGAATGACTTACTTACGGGCCCTTCCCAACAATACAGAGAAAGAAATATATATAATAGAAAAATAATAACACAAGGAATAGATACACAATGAGTAACGATTACTTTGCTATATACACAGTGTACCAGTAGCAAGTTGCTGTGCTGGGCACAAAGTAATTGAGGTAGATGTAGGTAGGGGTAAAGTGACAAGGTAATTGAGGTAGATGTAGGTAGGGGTAAAGTGATGAGGTAATTGAGGTAGATGTAGGTAGGGGTAAAGTGACGAGGTAATTCAGGTAGATGTAGGTAGGGGTAAAGTGACGAGGTAATTCAGGTAGATGTAGGTAGGGATAAAGTGACGAGGTAATTGAGGTAGATGTAGGTAGGGGTAAAGTGACGAGGTAGATGTAGGTAGGGATAAAGTGACAAGGTAATTGAGGTAGATGTAGGTAGGGGTAAAGTGACGAGGTAATTGAGGTAGATGTAGGTAGGAGTAAAGTGACGAGGTAATTGACGTAGATGTAGGTAGGAGTAAAGTGACGAGGTAATTGAGGTAGATGTAGGTAGGGGTAAAGTGACGAGGTAATTGAGGTAGATGTAGGTAGGGGTAAAGTGACGAGGTAATTGAGGTAGATGTAGGTAGGGGTAAAAGATGACGTAGGGGGTAATTGAGGTAGATGTAGGTAGGGGTAAAGTGACGAGGTAATTGAGGTAAAGTGATTGAGGTAGAGGTAATTGAGGTAGATGTAGGTAGGGGGAGGTAATTCAGGAAGATGTAGGTAGGGGTAAAGTGACGAGGTAATTCAGGTAGATGTAGGGAGGAGTAAAGTGACGAGGTAGATGTAGGTAGGAGTAAAGGTAGATGTAGATGTAGGGGGTAAAGTGACGAGGTAATTGAGGTAGATGTAGGGAGGGGTAAAGTGACGAGGTAATTGAGGTAGATGTAGGTAGGGGTAAAGTGACGAGGTAATTGAGGTAGATGTAGGGAGGAGTAAAGTGACGAGGTAATTGAGGTAGATGTAGGTAGGGGTAAAGTGACGAGGTAATTGAGGTGTATGTAGGTAGTCGTAAAGTGACGAGGTAGTTGAGGTAGATGTAGGTAGGGGTAAAGTGACGAGGTAATTGAGGTAGATGTAGGTAGGGGTAAAGTGACGAGGTAATTGAGGTAGATGTAGGTAGGGGTAAAGTGACGAGGTAATTGAGGTAGATGTAGGTAGGAGTAAAGTGACGAGGTAATTGAGGTAGATGTAGGTAGGGGTAAAGTGACGAGATAATTTAGGTAGGGATAAAGTGACGAGGTAATTGAGGTAGATGTAGGTAGGGGTAAAGTGACAAGGTAATTCATGTATATGTAGGTAGGGGTAAAGTGACGAGGTAATTGAGGTAGATGTAGGTAGGGGTAAAGTGACGAGGTAATTGAGGTAGATGTAGGTAGGGGTAAAGTGACGAGGTAGATGTAGGTAGGGATAAAGTGACGAGGTAATTGAGGTAGATGTAGGTAGGGGTAAAGTGACGAGGTAATTGAGGTAGATGTAGGTAGGAGTAAAAGATGTAGATGTAGGGGGTAAAGTGACGAGGTAATTCAGATGTAGGATGAGTAAAGTGACGAGGTAATTGAGGTAGATGTAGGTAGGGGTAAAGTGACGAGGTAATTGAGGTAGATGTAGGTAGGAGTAAAGTGACGAGGTAATTGAGGTAGATGTAGGTAGGGGTAAAGTGACGAGGTAATTGAGGTAGATGTAGGTAGGGGTAAAGTACGAGGTAATTGAGGTAGATGTAGGTAGGGGTAAAGTCACGAGGTAATTGAGGTAGATGTAGGTAGGGGTAAAGTGTGAGGTAATTGAGGTAGATGTAGGTAGGGGTAAAGTGACGAGGTAGATGTAGGTAGGGATAAAGTGACGAGGTAATTGAGGTAGATGTAGGTAGGGGTAAAGTGACAAGGTAATTCATGTATATGTAGGTAGGGGTAAAGTGACGAGGTAATTGAGGTAGATGTAGGTAGGGGTAAAGTGACGAGGTAATTGAGGTAGATGTAGGTAGGGGTAAAGTGATGAAGTAGATGTAGGTAGGGATAAAGTGACGAGGTAATTGAGGTAGATGTAGGTAGGGGTAAAGTGACGAGGTAATTGAGGTAGATGTAGGTAGGGGTAAAGTGACGAGGTAATTGAGGTAGATGTAGGTAGGGGTAAAGTGACGAGGTAATTGAGGTAGATGTAGGTAGGAGTAAAATGACGAGGTAATTGAGGTAGATGTAGGTAGGGGTAAAGTGACGAGGTAGATGTAGTTAGGGATAAAGTGACGAGGTAATTGAGGTAGATGTAGGTAGGGGTAAAGTGACGAGGTAATTGAGGTAGATGTAGGTAGGAGTAAAGTGACGAGGTAATTGAGGTAGATGTAGGTAGGGGTAAAGTGACGAGGTAATTGAGGAAGATAGGTAGGGGTACGAGGTAATTGAGGTAGAAGGTGAGTAAAGTGACGAGGTAATTGAGGTAGATGTAGGTAGGGGTAAAGTGACGAGGTAATTGAGGTAGATGTAGGTAGGAGTAAAGTGACGAGGTAATTGAGGTAGATGTAGGTAGGGGTAAAGTGACGAGGTAATTGAGGTAGATGTAGGTAGGAGTAAAGTGACGAGGTAATTGAGGTAGATGTAGGTAGGGGTAAAGTGACGAGGTAATTGAGGTAGATGTAGGTAGGAGTAAAGTGACGAGGTAATTGAGGTAGATGTAGGTAGGGGTAAAGTGACGAGGTAATTGAGGTAGATGTAGGTAGGGGTAAAGTGACGAGGTAATTGAGGTAGATGTAGGTAGGGGTAAAGTGACGAGGTAGATGTAGGTAGGGATAAAGTGACGAGGTAATTGAGGTAGATGTAGGTAGGGGTAAAGTGACAAGGTAATTCATGTATATGTAGGTAGGGGTAAAGTGACGAGGTAATTGAGGTAGATGTAGGTAGGGGTAAAGTGACGAGGTAATTGAGGTAGATGTAGGTAGGGGTAAAGTGATGAAGTAGATGTAGGTAGGGATAAAGTGACGAGGTAATTGAGGTAGATGTAGGTAGGGGTAAAGTGACGAGGTAATTGAGGTAGATGTAGGTAGGGTAAAGTGACGAGGTAATTGAGGTAGATGTAGGTAGGGGTAAAGTGACGAGGTAATTGAGGTAGATGTAGGTAGGGTAAAGTGACGAGGTGAGGTAAATTGAGGTAGATGTAAGTAAAGTGACGAGGTAGATGTAGGTAGGGATAAAGTGACGAGGTAATTGAGGTAGATGTAGGTAGGGGTAAAGTAGGTAATTGAGGTAGATGTAGGTAGGGGTAAAGTGACGAGGTAATTGAGGTAGATGTAGGTAGGAGTAAATGTAGGTAATTGAGGTAGATGTAGGTAGGGGTAAAGTGACGAGGTAATTGAGGTAGATGTAGGTAGGGGTAAAGTGACGAGGTAATTGAGGTAGATGTAGGTAGGGGTAAAGTGACGAGGTAATTGAGGTAGATGTAGGTAGGAGTAAAGACGAGGTAGGTAGATGTAGGTAGGGAGTAAAGTGGGAGGTAGATGTAGGTAAAGTGACAGGAGGTAATTGAGGTAGATTAGGTAGGGGTAAATGTAGATGTAGGTAGGGTAAAGTGACGAGGTAATTGAGGTAGATGTGCAGGTATAAAGTGACAAGGTCATGTATATGTAGGTAGGGGTAAAGTGACAAGGTAATTGAGGTAGATGTAGGTAGGGGTAAAGTGACGAGGTAATTGAGGTAGATGTAGGTAGGGGTAAAGTGATGAAGTAGATGGTGACGAGGTAATTGAGGTAGATGTAGGTAGGGGTAAAGTGACGAGGTAATTGAGGTAGATGTAGGTAGGGGTAAAGTGACGAGGTAATTGAGGTAGATGTAGGTAGGGGTAAAGTGATGAGGTAATTGAGGTAGATGTAGGTAGGAGTAAAATGACGAGGTAATTGAGGTAGATGTAGGTAGGGGTAAAGTGACGAGGTAGATGTAGGTAGGGATAAAGTGACGAGGTAATTGAGGTAGATGTAGGTAGGGGTAAAGTGACTAGGCAACAGGATAGAAAATAAGCAGTAGCAGCATATGTGATGAGTCAAAAGAGTTATTGCAAAAAGGGTCAATGCAGATAGTCTGGGAAGATATTTGATGAACTATTTAACTAACTATTTATCAGTCTTATAGCTTAGGGGGTAGAAGCTGTTCAGGGTCCTGTTGGTTCCAAACTTGTTGCGTTGTTACCACTTGCCGTGCAGTAGCAGAGAGAACAGTATGACCTGCGTGGCTGGAGTCTTTGACAATTTTCAGGGCCTTCCTCTGACACCACCTGGTATACAGGTCCTGGATGGCAGGGAGCTCAGCCACAGTGATGTACTGGGCCGTACGCACCACCCTCTATAGTGCCTTAAGGTTGGATGCCAAGCAGTCAAGATGCTCTCAGTGGTGCAGCTGTAGAACATTTTGAGGATCTGAGGTCCCATGCCAAATCTTACAAAAACTGCTACATGCCTTTGTGGATAACAGGAAGGAAGATGAGAGCTTCTTCTTTAATAAGGAAGGTTTTCAGGGTCACCTCCGGCTCCACAGATCAGAGTGTTCTTCTGAAGGTGTCTGCTGGCCAATCACTGTAACCAACATCACATTCTCATATCCTACTAACCAACAACATATTCCATACAGAGAAGAAACAATAGGCTTTGATTTGGGGGTAAAAACATCATAGGACACACACACACACACACACACACACACACATACACACACACACTATTAATTTAATCTTCCCCAGCTGGCCCTTGGCAGAAGAAAGCGTGACTCAGAGAAAAGGAAAGATCAGTGTTTGTTTACAGCGGAGATAGATGATCGCTGCAACATCTCTGCTTTGAAGTGAGCGTCTCTGTCTGTGCCTGGAATATAAATAACTAACAAAGAACAGAACACAGCAGGGCAGGGGGCCGCTCTGTCGCACTGATTCCTCTGTGTGTGTGTGTGTGTGTGTGTGGCCATGTGTGCATGTTCGTATGTGTTTATTTGCGAGATAATCTGAGCCATATCTCCCTGTGCCAACGCAGGTGACACACACACACACACCATAGCTTTACAGCTCTGCAATTAGGCCATTGTCTGTGCTCATAAAGCTGTCGGTCCTGTACCACATGTCTCCTACAGAGAGACAGACTGACAAGATGGAGGAGAGGAGAACATATGTAGAAACAGAGGGTTGACTGAAAAACACACAGAAGCAAATATGGAAGACACAGAAGGAGAGATGGAGAGAGCAATTGTGGGGGAAATGGAAGACCTGTCTAAAGGGTAGATACAGACAGGGAGACATGGAGATAAATGGAGAGAGCGAGTAGAGGAGAAAGACAGAGATAGAAGGAAGGCAATGCAGGTGGAAGTGAGACAGACAGTTCCTCTTTAGTGTTTGAGGATGAGAGGGGACCTGTTACTAGAAGAAAACAAACTGCAATACTGCAATTCTGTGTGAAAGTAGACAAGAATAACACACACACTCAGATTGCTGTTATTCACACCACCCTCCTATCAATTAGAGTACATGGGAGCATCACAAAGAGAGGATGAGAGAGGGAAATGATAGCACACTCACTTTACTCAGCATTCTTTCATCTGCTGCTCTTTTCTCAGCCTTCTCTCTCTCACCCTTCCCCTGTCTTTCTTCTCTCCTCTTCCCCCGTGTCCTCTCCTTCCCTCCCCTCCTGGACAATTCACATGCTGATTGTAATTTAGATGAGTGCTGGATTAGTATTTCCACACAGACACAGCACTAGTGTGTCAGTGTTTTAGTAGGACACCTCCATCACCAGGAGACTAGTGGTCTCTGTATCAACCTGCCGGCTGTGTTTGTGTGTACAGCACAACACAATGACACTTTATTCATCCCCACCAGGCAAATGGAAATAGCTGAAACAATGACATGCATTCTTATCCACGTCTGTGTGTGTGTGTGTGTGTGTGTGTGTGTGTGTGTGTGTGTGTGTGTGTGTGTGTGTGTGTGTGTGTGTGTGTGTGTGTGTGTGTGTGTGTGTGTGTGTGTGCATGTACACGCTCATCTTAGAAGATTGTGTGTGTGTTTGGCCATATGTGGTTTTCATTCCTTCTACATTAAACTTGCATCTCTTACACCACAGCTTGTGAGCTGGCTACAGATGGGGCATTCGAAGCACATTCTCATTCATGTCACAGTGACAGTTCCTCTGGGTCAGGCCGGGGTCAAAGGCCAGGAGGCATGACTAAGTATCTGCTCCATTTAATACACTCAATACAAGGACATATTCCATACAAAAACATCCCCTTTCCCCCCAGTGGCCTTCCACAGAGATGTCATGCATAATCGTGTTATTAGATGTGCAGAATGCATTCATACGAAGAGCTCCAGCACAGGTCATAGACACTATTTAGATGTGTGTATGGGTCACTGCACATGGTGTTCCAGTGTTCTGATTGGTTCTAGAGTGCTGCTGGAATTTTCCATTTGGCCACAGATGTGCCTATGTGCTGTAAGTCATTCAGCTAGATAGAGTTAACACTAAGGTTAATAGTGATGGGAGCGCCGTGGCATGAAGATACACAAGCAACTCTTTACAGGAGCAGTTAGTATGTTTTAAATATAGAGAGAGCGAGAGTAGAGCACGAGAGATCGAGATACTTGTTATTCCCGAGGCGTTTTAAAATGCCATTGAACAGCTCCTGCTTCATCACATAATCCCTGCATATTACAAAGAGAGAAATGTAATTAGGAGGAGAATGCGGAGCATGGATGTGAGGGCTTAAATGTTCCTCTGTCTCATTAGTGTCACGCCGTTGCTCCCCCAGCGCCCGGACCTCCGCGTGGGAACACCAGGAGGATGGAGAGACTGTGACTGCAGGGTGTGGAGCCTGGTGTGTGGGTGTGTTTAACCGCACTCAGCTGACTTTCTCTCTCTATCGCTACTTTAAACACTTTCTGGGTCACGTCAGCACTGGGTGAAATAGCATCTGGATGGGAGCAGAGGCTGAAATATCTCCCTGGCAAAGCAGCCAATAACTCACGTAGAAATGTCAGTTCATTTCTCAGCATGAAAGGGAGAGATGGAGTGAGCGATTGAGAGTGAGAGAGAGAAATTGAGTTGGTGACTAAGAATGAGGGGAAAACTGCTGAATAATTCTGTGTAAATTTGTATTGGGCTTTTGTTTTGTTTGACAGAAACCAGAAAGCCGTGCAGTTTGTATCCCCTCAACCTCCCTTTTTGGCAGAGTCTCAATGTACCATGAGTATGTTGTTCTCTGCCTGTGTTCTTTAATCAGAAGCCAATAGCCATGTTATCAACTTTACAAACACAACAGTAAACCCTCAGGTTGAATTTTGGTTAGGAACAACCAAGTCTTCCTCCCAGGAAAGATCTGCTTCTGTTTGTTATTATAGGCTGGCCAATGAGATGATCTTTTCTTTCAGCTACTGAGGGCTCTTGCTCTCCAAGATCTCATGGCTTGTCCTCCCTCTCCATCCCTCCACCACCACCACACCTTCTGTCCCCCCCTCTACAGGTGAGACCTCATGGCTTGTCCTCCCTCTCCATCCCTCCACCACCACCACACCTTTGTCCTCCCTCTCCATCCCTCCATCCCTCCACCACCACCACACCTTCTGTCCCCCCCTCTACAGGTGAGACCTCATGGCTTGTCCTCCCTCTCCATGCCTCCACCACCACCACACCTTCTGTCCCTCCCTATACAGGAATGTACCACATATCTCTGGCATCCTGTGCACATCCTCAGAGTGTAATTGCTTTTCACTTGTCCCTGAGGAGAGGATAATTACACTATGATTACTGTTTTCATTGGCATTTCGCACGCGCACCAGTTGGTGTGTGATTTAATGTCACACATGGGGGTCTCAAAGGTCCCCTCTTTGATGACAGCTTCCCTGGGTACAGTTTACCCCTTTGAAGCCACCATGCTGCAGCACATTTGCATTCCCAATAAGCTGTATGATCTGGTGTGTGTGTCTTTGCGAGTGCGTGTGTTGCGTGTGTGTGTGTTCATGATCCCTGCAGAGAGTAAGTCCATAAGGTAGTTGTATGGAGTTGTCAGAAAGTGGTTGCATCTATCTGAGTAGTGACTGGTTGGGTTGTGGAGTTCTGGGTTATTGGCTTTGTTCTCTGCTGGTGTTTGCTTCTGGGAACTCCTTTTTATTTCCTGGGAACACAATATTTTTCAGACTGCTCCAGTGTCTGTCTGTTTGTTGGTAGCTCTCTGGTGTCAGATGTAGGCTGCTCCAAGGCTTCTCTCTGTGTTGATAACATGTTGCTATCCACTAATTATCTGCTCTTACTCCTCCCTCTTGTGTTACTGTGACACAGATTAACACAGATTATTTTGTGGGTAAGAGACTGAAAACTTTTGAAATGAAACATTTCTGGATTTTTTTGGGAAGACTTAGTCGTAGTGGCAACGGTAGTTGTTGTACAATAATGGCGTTATTAGTAGGTAGTCACTGTCGTGTGTCATTAGTAGATAGTCACTGTTATGTGTCATTAGTAGATAGTCACTGTCGTGTGTCATTAGTAGGTCGTCACTGTCATGTGACATTAGTAGATAGTCACTGTCGTGTGTCATTAGTAGATAGTCACTGTTGTGTGTCATTAGTAGGTAGTCACTGTCGTGTGTCATTAGTAGGTAGTCACTGTCATGTGTCATTGGTAGGTAGTCACTGTCGTGTGTCATTAGTAGGTAGTCACTGTCATGTGACATTAGTAGGTAGTCACTGTCATGTGTCATTAGTAGGTAGTCACTGTCATGTGTCATTAGTAGGTAGTCACTGTCATGTGTCATTGTCATGTGTCATTAGTAGGTAGTCACTGTCGTGTGTCATTAGTAGGTAGTCACTGTCATGTGTCATTAGTAGATAGTCACTGTCGTGTGTCATTAGTAGGTAGTCACTGTCGTGTGTCATTAGTAGGTAGTCACTGTCATGTGTCATTAGTAGGTAGTCACTGTCATGTGTCATTAGTAGGTAGTCACTGTCATGTGACATTAGTAGGTAGTCACTGTCATGTGTCATTAGTAGGTATTCACTGTCATGTGTCATTAGTAGGTAGTCACTGTCATGTGACATTAGTAGGTAGTCACTGTCATGTGTCATTAGTAGGTAGTCACTGTCATGTGACATTAGTAGGTCGTCACTGTCATGTGTCATTAGTAGGTAGTCACTGTCATGTGTCATTAGTAGGTATTCACTGTCATGTGTCATTAGTAGGTATTCACTGTCATGTGTCATTAGTAGGTAGTCACTGTCATGTGTCATTAGTAGGTAGTCACTGTCATGTGTCATTAGTAGGTAGTCACTGTCGTGTGTCATTAGTAGGTAGTCACTGTCATGTGTCATTAGTAGATAGTCACTGTCGTGTGTCATTAGTAGGTAGTCACTGTCGTGTGTCATTAGTAGGTAATCACTGTCATGTGTCATTAGTAGGTATTCACTGTCATGTGTCATTAGTAGGTAGTCACTGTCATGTGTCATTAGTAGATAGTCACTGTCATGTGTCATTAGTAGGTAGTCACTGTCATGTGTCATTAGTAGGTAGTCACTGTCATGTGACATTAGTAGGTAGTCACTGTCATGTGTCATTAGTAGGTAGTCACTGTCATGTGTCATTAGTAGGTAGTCACTGTCATGTGTCATTAGTAGGTAGTCACTGTCATGTGACATTAGTAGGTAGTCACTGTCATGTGTCATTAGTAGGTAGTCACTTTCATGTGTTAAAATACAAGTCACTGTGGGTTTTCTCCTCTAAAGATCCTCTCCTAGCCACCAGTCTATGATGAATAATGTGCTAGTAAAAGATAACCATCTTCTCTCATTAGCACATTTAGCCATGCATATGCCTACAAACAGTAAACAGTATTAACGTATTAACGATGAATGAATCTGAGGATAATTTCTGGAGCTACTCCTCTTGCCTGTCTTATTACTATCTTGCAGAGCACATTCACTCCTGGACTCGGATCATCTCTCGCTCTCGCTCTCTCTCGTACGCTCTCGTTCTCTCTCTCTCTCGCTCTCTCTCAGCCAGTCTGAATATCCACCACCACTCACTTTTACTCCACTGAGTGACTGATGAGAAGGAAAAAGACTCACTTGTCCACTTTCAGTTCTTGTGGAAATGTGAAAGGAATGTAGGAGAATATGACACAATAGATCTGGTAAGAGATAATACAAAGAAAAAAACATGCTCTTTTGTATTTTTTTGTACCATCATCTTTGAAATGCAAGAGAAAAGCCATAATGTATTATTCCAGACCAGGTGCAATTTAGATTTTGGCAACTAGCAGCAGTGTATGTGAAACGTTTTTGACTGATCCAATGAACCATTGCATTTATGTTCAACATTTTGTATCAAGACTGCCCAAATGTGCCTAATTTGTATATTAATAACTATTCATGTTCAAAATTGTGCACTCTCCTCAAACAATAGCATGGTATTCTTTCACTGTACTAGCTACTGTAAATTGGACAGTGCAGTTAGATTAACAAGAATTTAAGCTTTCTGCCAATATCAGATATGCCTATGTCCTGGGAAATGTTCTTCTTACTTACAACCTAATGCTAATCTCATTAGCCTACGTTAGCTCAACCTAATGCTAATCTCATTAGCCTACGTTAGCTCAACAGTCCCGTGGAAGGGACACTGATCCCGAAGAAGATTTATTATAAGGTGTGACATGAAGTCCTGAATGGGAAACGGTCTTCTCCTTTGCATATAGCAGCTCCACTTGTTATAAATTGGTGTTAGCTGTAAAAACAAAAGCTGAACCTCAACTTGACTGGTTCAAGCTTTCACTGAGGCACATGAACCTTGGTCACCCATGTTTACATTTACCACAGCCTCTGACAGACTAACCATCCAAACAACAGATTCAGCTGTCTATCTACTGGATGGAGCCTCCATCCTGATTGACATGGACTGACCAGTAAGCTGTGCTAGTACTGATGTAGAATCAACAGAGATCGTTTTCTTTTCAAACAATAGAATACCCTGTTTACAGACTAGTTTCTTCATTTTAACACCAAAAAGAGTGTTACTCTTCTCGGTTAATTTGATCAAATGAGTACATTAAAGTGGCAATCAGCAGTAGAAAATATTAAGCGCTCTCCCATCCCTTGTTTCAATTAAAAGTTGAGGGATGGCGATGGAGAAATGTAACCAGAGATGGATGCAAGGACTGACCATCCATGATATCACTATTATTTTTGGGACTAAAACAATCTTATATTTTGGGTTCTGATGTGGTACGACTGTTGAACTAAGGCATTTATAAGGTATATTCTTCAAGAACCAATGGGTACATATCATTACTTTAGAAGTCCAAAAAATGTATGTAGCAACTGCTGATTCCCCTTTTAAGAATATGCTAACACACAGTCTGGATTATTAACACAGTACTATGACAATAATAATTGTATAATAATTTGCTCCAGGCTTGTAAATGATCAAAGCCGTATCATTCAGGCCCTGACCTTGAATGGTGTTCAAAATGAATTCAATAGATATTCCTGCATAATTCACTGGTCTAGTTCCTCCAGGCCGTGACCTTGTCTTCTGAACAATACACAACGATTTGATAATTGAATTAGTCTGTAAGGGTTTTCTTGTGGTGAAGTAGAGGCGGACTAAAACGCAG
The DNA here is from genome assembly GCF_034236695.1 of Oncorhynchus nerka. Lineage (NCBI taxonomy): Eukaryota > Metazoa > Chordata > Actinopteri > Salmoniformes > Salmonidae > Oncorhynchus > Oncorhynchus nerka. The sequence goes on from NC_088416.1 coordinate 36,113,738, forward strand.
CGTGGTTATATTGATTCATGTTTAATAAAAAAAAAGATAAACACGAACACTACAAAACAATAAACGTGGAAAACCAAAACAGTCCTATCTAGTGCAAAACACAGAGACAGGATCAATCACCCACAAACACACAGTGAAACCCAGGCTACCTAAGTATGATTCTCAATCAGAGACTAATGACACCTGCCTAAGATTGAGAACCATACTAGGCCAAAACATAGAAATACCCCAAAACATAGAAAAACAAACATAGACTGCCCACCCAACTCACGCCCTGACCATACTAAATAAATACAAAACAAAGGAAATAAAGGTCAGAACGTGACATAGTCTTCCAGTCTGGAACCTTGTTGCTTCACAGGACATATACAAAATGAAAATGTCAGGTCAAATACATGAACCGATTTTCTGCTTTTTAGATTGTATTTAAACATGAATACCCCTGAGAAGTGGCCATACTGTCTCCATCCAAATATCTTTATCTTTGGCCTGCCATATTAATCAGACCAAATCATGACTCAGACTGTTTCTGTATAATGGAGAATATGTTAATCTAGTCTAGATAGACCCATGTTACGACTCGTTGCAGTATGTCTGTTTTTGGTTATATAATTAGTGAGGCTTTTTACAAATATGTAAAAAAACATTCAGTTTACTTTTTCTTTTCGAAACCATTGCCATGCTGCTTATTCATGCCCACAGTTCTCATTGCTGTGCGAAGGCTGTTTGCCGTAGTGGTGCTAGTTGGCTCATAGTGAAGTCAGAGGGGAGGCAATTAGCTCAAACAAGAAGAGGTGCATGATGCCTGCCGGGACTCAAACTAACTTGCTATTATTCACTTCTCTTCTGCTGAGGAACACATGCCAGGTGCTCCCTCAGCTTCCGTCTTTCTGTCCATCCGTCTGTCCTAATCTCTCAGCCTCTGTTTTATTCTGTCTTTCTCTTCTCCTGTCTCTTACTCCCTCTCTGGTTCTCTGGCCAGTAGCCACAGTGGAAATGAATATGGATCACTAGCTGCCTGGCACTCTCCGAATATTTTAATTCTCCTCCTGAATTTATTGGCTGTTGGCAAATCATTTTCACACACTGTTTTTAGAAATAGATTTTCCCAGCTACAGTTGTAGCTGTTGATTTATTTTAGATTTGCTCTTACATGAGGGTTCACTTTGACTGAGATGAACATAGACTAACTTACTTATTCTGTCTCACACACTCAGGAATACGCTCACAGCTCTATGTACCCCAGGAATGGTTTACGTTACATTACAATATTACCAAGCACGTGAGAGGACATGGTTACACACTATTATTAAATCCCAGCCTCAGTCTTCCAAGCACACTCTGTAGACAGAGACGGAGACGGAGACGGGGGTGGGCATGCACAGCTTCTTATCACTCTAATGTTGCTTCACACACTTGTCTCTATGTTCACTCATCATACAAGGAGCAGCACATTATCCCGTCCCAGTGAATCACATTTAGTGTTTAGTCACCACCCGCAATTTCCCTGCAGTGCACACACATGATTACAATAGACTGTCTGGTGGTGGCTGTTCAACTAATTGAGGAATCATTTGACTCATGTTGCCTGTTTTATTACTGTAAAGTGATGGCACTCAATAATTAGCCGAATTGAATAGTGAAGATGTTGTTTGCACCACTGACATGTTAATTGTGCTGTTCTCTTAAATGACTGAAATACTTTTCCTTGAAACTCGACACGCCACACATTCTCACCGACTGTAGTTTTTCTGTACAAGTCTGTTATTGATATGTGGAGTGCAGTGGGCTTATTAAATGAGATTCTGTTGCAGTCAGATCAGTTAGCAGCAGCAGTGCCTGTGAGAGGCTGAGACCAGGATGTGGATTGCAGAGGAGTGGAGATGAGAGATTGGGTCCTACGCTAGAAGAAGTGAGATGTGATTAAGATCGATAGCATCGTCTCTGTTTGAGCATCGATAAGAGATGTTTTGTTACGGTCCTACACACAATACCCCATAATGTCGAAGTGGAATTATGTGTTACGGTCCTACACACAAAACCCCTTAATGTCGAAGTGGAATTATGTGTTACGGTCATACACACAATACCCCATAATGTCGAAGTGGAATTATGTGTTACGGTCCTACACACAATACCCCATAATGTCGAAGTGGAATTATGTGTTACGGTCCTACACACAATACCCCATAAATTACGGTCCTGCACACAATACCCCATAATGTCGAAGTGGAATTATGTGTTACGGTCCTACACACAATACCCCATAATGTCGAAGTGGAATTATGTGTTACGGTCCTACACACAATACCCCATAATGTCGAATTGGAATTATGTTTTTGAACATTTTTACAAATTCATTTAAAATCTATTCAACCCCTTTGAGCCTAAATAAGTTCAGGAGTAAAAATGTGCTTAACAAGTCACATAATAAGTTGCATGGACTCACTCTGTGTGCAATACTAGTGTAGTTTAACATAGTTAAACAATAGTTTAACATGATTTTTGAATGATTACCTCATCTCTGTACCCCACAACCACAATTATCTGTAAGATCCCTCAGTCGAGCAGTGAATTTCAAACAGATTCAACCCCCCAAAAAATAAAAAATAAAATAAAACACAAAGACCAGGGAGGTTTTCCAATGCCTCACAAAGAAGAGAACGTATTGGTAGATGGGTAAAAAAAACAGACATTGAATATCCCTTTGAGCATGGTGAAGTTATTAATTACACTTTGGATGGTGTAGCAATACACCCAGTCACTACAAAGATACAGGTGTCCTTCCTAACTTAGTTGCCAGAGAGGAAGGGAACAGCTCAGGGATTTCACCATGAGGCCAATGGTGACTTTAAAACATTTACGGAGTTTAATGGCTGTGAAAGAAGAAAACGGAGGATGGATCAACAACATTGTAGTTACTCCACAATACTAACCTAATTGTCAGAGTGAAAAGAAGGAAGCCTGTACAGAATACAAATGTTCCAAAACACGCATCCTATTTGCAACAAGGCACTAAAGTAATACTGCAAGAAATGTGGGAAAGCAATTCACTTTTTGTCCTGAATACAAAGTGTTATGTTTTGGGTAAATCCAACACAACACATGACTGAGTAGCACTCTCCATATTTTCAAGCATTGTGGTGGCTGCATCATGTTACAGGTATGCTTGTCATCATTAAGGACTGGGGAGCTTTTCAGAGTTAAAAAAAATGGAATAGAGCTTTCCACCAGACAATGGGAGATTAATTAATCTTTCAGCAGGACAATAATCTAAAACGCAAGGCCAAATCTACACTGGAGTTGCTTACCAAGAAAACATTGAGTTGCTGAGTTATAGCGTTGACTTAAATATACTTGAAAATCAATGGTCAACAACAAATTTGACAGAATGGGAATGGAATTATTATTATTTATTTTTTCTCTGGGTCCTGGATGGTTGAGGGGCAGCTCTCGGGGAGCTTGGGCCCATGGCTGATCGGTCACTGTTTCGGGACCCCGTTTTGACTTTGTGGGAGATCTGTCGACGTGCCCTTGGGAAGGGCGTTGACCCTGGTTGCTTCTGTGGGTCGCTCTGGATGGGTTTCTGTTAGATGACTGAATGTTGAGCGTTACAGCATATATCATTGTTCTTACCCATTTACAGAGCACACACCATATCCACAAAGTGAACAAAATGTTTTTATATAAAAAATAAAAAAATTATTGAAAAAAAAATATTACATTATATTATTGAATATTAAGACATACAATCTAAAATTAATTAAGTCAAGGAGTATGAATACCTTTTTTTGTAACATTATATATATATATTTTTTAACATTACAAAACATTCAAACGACAGCATTCAGACACACACAAACATCCACAACATCACCCCTGCCCAGACCCACCTGCTCACACCCCATCATCTCCAGCGCCCACTTCACTCTCTACCACATGGCCACAAACTGCACTATTTTGTTTCTCTCTGTTGCCCACGCAGTTCCAACATTTAGATAGAAATGCATTTGACCTTTCCATTGTGTTAAGGTTGGAGGATTGGTTGATTTCCAGTTTTTAAGTATATGTTTTTTTTCAGGATGATTGACAAGAAAAGTATCGTCCAACCCATCGGGTATCTCTGTCTTGAAACATACAGTATTTACATTGTATTTACATCTGACAGCCAACTTTCTAACTCCACCAATAACCTTTGGCCTTTCGAGCATTCCCAGAAGGAATGGATTATTGAGTCATTGTTTGTTTTAAAGCCGTTGTGCTTTGTAGGATTTGTGAATTTTGGCTCTTGTTTAATAAATTCTATAGATTAGTTTATACTGGATTAAGCATACATTTTAGTTATGTTCCAACATTCCCTGTTCCAATATCAGTTCTTTTTAAGTCTTGGTTCAAATAGTTTATATTTTTGTCTTAGAGATTGTCAGTTGGATAGGCTCTCTGTAATGTTTGGCATATTTTACCTATCATATGAATATCCTTTTATGACTCAAAAAGGATTTCCTCAAGATTGCTCTGATATCCTAAAGATTTCAAAACAACATTTTGTCACATGAAACTTAAATTGCATGTATTTGAAAATATCCACATCGTTCAGTCCAAAATGGCTTTTTAATTCTTTCATGGGAATACATGTATTTCCTATTACCAAGTTATGTGTGGTTTCTATGCATGTAGTTTTCATGTGAACCAATTTATCAGTGTCACACCCTGACCATAGTTTGCTTTGTATGTTTCTATGTTTTGGTTGGTCAGGGTGTGAGCTGAGTGGGCATTCTATGTTACATGTCTAGTTTGTCTAGTTCTATGTTTGGCCTGATATGGTTCTCAATCAGAGGCAGGTGTTAGTCATTGTCTCTGATTGGGAACCATATTTAGGTAGCCTGTTTGGTGTTGGTGTTAGGTTTTCGCACATTTATTGTTTTGTTAGTTATTTCATGTCTAGTTCCTTTATTAAAGAACATGAATAACCACCACGCTGCATTTTGGTCCGCTTCTCCTTCACCACAGGAAAACCCTTACAATCAGTGAATTCTGAAAAGCAATCCAAGGATTGTTCCATAGAGTTGTGTTTTTAGGGAGTGATTGTGTTTCTTATAGAATATGTTTCATTTTCCTCCATATTGTTGTCGTGTCCTGAACTATGAAGTTGTTATTGCTCTTAGCTTTATCCTTTGAAAATAGACACGTAAAAAGATTCTGGGGAATTAATCATTTCTGAAGGCACTGTATGTATATATATATTTTTTTTTTGGGGGGGTAAATCTGCAGGCCATCAAAAGGCGTGCTGTGGGATTCATGCAGCCCACAGACCGCCAGTTGCCCATCACTTATGTAGGACATCATGATGTCAAATGTCTACGAAAACAGAGGAAGAAAAGAAGAGAAGGAAAAAACTATAAATGATAGATCAGCTAGTCTCCAACAGTGTGAATGAGATCATTTATGAAGCATTTTCCTTTCCTCCCAGTGCTGTGATTGGTGAAGGCCGTGTTTAATGGGAATGTTCCCCTGGTGAGATGATTGCCAATGTGCAGCCATTACTTCCAGTACCAGTGAGAACTAAACGTTAAGATTTAAGAGAAGGTAACGATGTGCCTCGTTGTGGGCGCTCACACCTTGGATGTGTCTTAAATGGCACCCTATTCTGTATATATTGTACTACTTTTGAACCGCAACCCATAAAGCTCTGGTCAAAAGTAGTGCACTAGGGAATAGGGAGCCATTCGGGATGGAACCCTTAGCGGCTATACTGAATGTGTGAGGGAGGGAGGGAGGAATAAAAAGGTGGTGAAACTGTAATAGGTTATATTTGGATCCCTGCATGTGCACATGGAAACAGATATCAATGTGGATTTTTTTACTCACTTGTGTGAATTAACTATTGCAGTGAAAATATCTCTCTGGAGCCATTTGGGACTTCAAAGACAACATGAAAAGGAGAAAAGAAAGGACAGTACCTGTGTGCCATCCCTCTGCTCACCTTATTTCATATGATAGAGAGTAAGAGCAGGACCAATTCCATGAGGTCAGATGGTCAGACCGCTGACCATGATTGGGCCACTTGCTGGGTGGTTGCACAGCCTCACACGTCTCTGGGAATACTCATCTCCCAGGACCCATTACATAGTAATAGATTTCTGAGGCATCGCTGCAGGTGCCTCACCCACACTAACACGCGCGCATGTACTGTAAACACACACAAACACACACACACTTAAAACTGGGCATGCTGAGCATACTGAAGGATTATTATGTGTCCGGTTAATTTGATCATAATGCCAGCAATATTGTTAATGTCAAACTATTAACATTGGCCATCCCCTCTTTTCACAGTGAGTGAAGACATTGATCCCTCCCCTCTCTCATCTCCCCCAGTCTGCTGAAAGGAGTCAGGCCACATGGGCTTAATGGGAACTTAATTACTTTTTCACACCATAAAAACTGCTGTCCACCAGGAAACGGCATCAAACACATGCTCTCTGACCATTTCCCTCTGCTCAGTGACCACATAGGTCCTCCAGAGGTTGATGATCAACATTCACATTGGCAACCCGTTGTTTTGCATGTTATTTTGGCATTAATACGTGTCACATATCAGTTTGCAAACAACAACAAAAAAACATTGAGTTAAAATATCTGCATACAAACCTGATATATTTTTTGCTTTCTTGAGTAAGGCAGCTCCAAAATGCAGATGTTTCAGCCCAGCTCAGTGCTTTCTGTGGTAGTGGGGCAGCCAGCGGAAAATACAAAGCATAGGGCTTGGCAATCTTCTCTATTTGCGCCGTGATTGGCTCAGTGTTCTGTCACTCATGGGGACACTACGCAAAATCCACGGGGAGAGCTCGAAAATTCAAGCCCCTTGGGTGCTGCCATAGAGCAACATTAGAAGTGGCCATCCAAGAAGGCTCAAGATCATTGGCCACAGATAAAATGACGTCAAATAATGTTATATCTGCCGAAGCTTTGATTTGACTGATCATGTCAACATCATACTTTTAAAATTAGCTAGCAAGCTAGCAGTCATCATCATGAATCAAGACGACAATCTACTAGCAAATCCTTTTCAATACTTGTCATATGTAGATAAATTATATGTAAAATATATTGGTGCTCATCGGCCATTGGACATTACACAACAAGTTGGAAATCGCAAATTCAAAAATGAGTGGTTTGGAAGGAATCAGTGGCTAACTGCAAGCATTGCAAAGCAATAACTAGCCTGCTATTCAGTGGAGTGGGTGTGTGGTCCAAGTCTGGGTTTAAGGATCTCTTTAGTAAGCTTAAAAGGATAAACATTCAACATTGGCCATGCTGTCAATCCAGCATGACTTCTTCTGCATTCAAAACCAATGGAAACTCGGAACTGGGAAATCTCAGACTTCAGTGAGTTCAAGACAACTGGTAACAGGGAAAAACAAGCTTTGACTGGGAAAATACGTTGAACCTTCATCCAACTCGGAATTCCAAGTCAGGAACTCGGGCCTCTTTCTGGAGTTCCAACCTGAATATCACTAACGTCATGATTCAATCTTGTTTTTTTCCCCCAAGTTCCCAGTTGTCTTGAAAGCACCATAAATCCAGAGAATGTCAGACTTTGAGCACAGCACAAGGTGAGTCCAGAAATATATTTTATGCTGCTGCATAAATGATGTATAATGGCAGGGAATTATGTACCTAAGAAAGTAATACTAAGTGCATGTTCTGTATTACGCTGATAGTAGCCCATGTGCCTCACCCTAATAATTAGGTCCCTTTTCCCCTTATAATTTAGCCTACTGCTCTGACTTGGTGGTTTACATGTCGACTATAGCCTGTTTTAGAGAAATGTCATCATCGACTATTGTAAGAGCTTTCATTGTGTGCTTATATGCCCCCTTAATTTATCCTACGGTTCTGACTTGGTGTACAGGGAGAATACTGTAAGAACAGATCATGTTCTGAATTCTGTTGCTGTACATTTCAAAAGTGCTGAGCAAATAGTTAAATTGTCTACGTCCATCCTACCTCGTTCATTAATGTCTTAATCAAATTACGGATTGCCTCTTTTCCGCTCGTCGTCCCCTTATGCCATAGTTTGTAGATCTCAATTGTCAGTATAAACTACATTTGTTTAAGCAAGTCAGCCATATCAGCTAATCAGTAAATGAGGCTGAATGAACTGTTTTTCTTCCAGACAAGGCTCCACTGATAGCCAGGTGTAGCAGTGGTAAGGTGTTGGGACTGCTGTTGGGACAACTTTATGTAGGCCCTACATAAAGCTGGGGGGGGTTCCCCACCAATATTTCCATGCTAAAATTGCCACTGAATACTCAGGAGGCAGGACTGAGGTTGGGTTTTGCTGTCATGCAGGAGAAGGGACTGGACAGAAAGCAGGGGGGTCATTCTATTTGATCAAATGGAACGACCCATGGCAGAGGTGGAGGGCTTGAAGGAGACTTTGATGCCACCCCAGATAAAGGGTCAGTGACAGGGTGACAGTGACATGACAGCATATGGGAAATGCAGGTTGTCCCCTGGCTGTCCCTACAAAGAAACACAGCAGCCATTATGTTCTGGCCGCCTGCTTGGATGTGACAGCTGTGGGAGCGCTGAAGTAGTAGGTGATGAAAGCATGATAAAAATGGCAGCAGTCTTGGTGGTCATGCACATGCGTGTTTGGTAGTATGTGTGTGGAACTTGGAAGGTACGTGATTTCAAAATTCCTCCCCCTGTGCTGGTTTCCCCCAGGCTTTGTTGGCCTGTCAGCATAGATTACTATGAAGTTGATGAGATTGGACAGAGGCACTACTACAGTGGGCCGTGACAATGATGCGATTGGTCAGGGACTAGTTCCAAGAAGGCAGCTGGAGACACCCGATTGGTCAAAAGAACTCTTGTAGACACTGATGAGTTTGATGTGATTGGCGGTGGAAAATCAGAGGTGATAATGACATTGACATTGGTGGTCAGGGACAGACAAAACACTTTGGCCTAATACCACTGAAATACCACTAATACCACTAATACCACTGAAATTTGATTGTTAAATCCATCCCTGAATAGTACCTAACTATAGAAATGGCAAAGAACTGTGTTGTTTCCTGGAGAGCCACTTCTCATGTTAATCCACAGAGACTGATAACCAGAGAGGAATATGATCATATGACTACCTTTAATTTATGGATGCATCCATATTAACCAGTCAATGCTGGATATGAGGGATAAACTGTGTGTGTGTGTGTGTGTGTATGTGGTGTGCGTGCGTGCATGCGAGCGAGAGAGAGAGCGACGGGGAAGAGAGTAATCGAGAGGCGGAATCCACAGCTTTATAACTGGGGGCTGATCTAGTGTGAGATGGGGGGGATTTCATCTTAAGGATGTTTGATTTAGGGTACTTAAAGAAGAGGGATATTTATTTCCTCATCAGAAGTGCAGTTCAAGTGTCTGAGGCCACCTGCCCCTACTGCATAATCCCTGTTCCTGATCAGCCAGAGTGTCCCAAACCCCAGCCCTCCTCTCTTCATACCCTCCTCTGTGTTAAACGCCATTCCATGACATGCTGGAAGCCACTGCATAATCCCTGTTCCTGATCAGCCAGAGTGTCCCAATCCCCAGCCCTCCTCTCTTCATACCCTCCTCTGTGTTAAACGCCATTCCATGACATGCTGGAAGCCACTGCATAATAACCAGGGATGATGCTTTTTGTTTTTCAGATATCTTAAACACTGGGTTGAATAACAAATCATTAAGATCTACTGTACTGTGACACAAGGGACTTGTTTTTGTTAAATGTTATATTGCTGTCCGGGATAGATGTATTATTTGTATTCTAGCACCAAAAATCTTCAAATACAAGTTGATGAAATATGCTCTCTTGAGTATCATTCTCTTGTATCAGTAATAAAACATTTGGCCGTTGGCAGTATTGAGGGGTTTTCTAATGACTTTCTGACTGAGTGACATTTTAGCATTCAACACATGTACTGTAACATGCTGCTGCAAAGGCTCAGAAATCAAACAGACAGAAGCAGAAGATGGTTTATCAGGCCAGCTGCTGACAGACCACATCGTTGCACAGCCAGACCGACCCAGCTCTGCAACAGACTAATTTGTTGGTGTAAGTGATCCCAGAGATATTGATCCAGCATTTGAAGACTTCCCTGGGAAAACACACAAACAACTACTCATCGTTTTCAAAATGAAACCATCTACAATGCTGAACCTGGAAATGGAACTAGTACATGAACAGTATATACCAGAGTATCCCCAACCACAGGTGGGCCCCCCATAAACCCTCGTTCGTTGGACACATTTTAGGTGTTTATAATCAGTCTTGTTGTGGACAATGTGTCCAGATAAAAAAAATTGGAACGAAAGGGAAAATATAGGAGAGGCAAAAACACAAGAGGAGGGTGAGAAGGAGGTCACACAATCAGTGGAGAAAAGTCTCTCTTTGCCAGAATGAAGTGACATGCAGTGTTCTCCATCAGAGGTCACAGCTTGATGAAATAACTCTCTGTCATGCTGTCTCTCTCTCTATGTCACTGTCTCGCTCTATTTCTCCATCTCTCTCTCTTCTCTTCCCTCATCTCTCTCCATCTCGTCTCACTGAATGTGTTCAATCCCATCAGACGACCATGAATAAATTGTTGTTGCCTGGGTAATGAGAAAATGTAATTGATTTCATCGAGGGAGACTCTGAGACTCTATATGTCTTTGTGTTGGATGACTTTCAAAAGTAGACACGTTGTTCCATCAGAGCTGAGGATGACAGGCAGTCCAAGCTCTACATTGAAGGTTAGCTGTTACTGCTACTGACCAGCACTTTGTTGGACATTTTACAGATAATTCTTCTTCATACTTTTCTGTAGGGAATTTTCTAATTTTAATTGCCTCTGTTAGTGTGTTAAGAGGACCTTGTTGAATAGTTTACCATTGACTTTGGTCCAAACATCGATTGCCAAGAGAGACAGAAGGAGAGCTCAAGAAATAATGAGAGAGACAGAGAGACAGAGACAGAGAGAACGACAGGGTGTGGGGGAGAGAGAGACAGAGAGATAGAGAACGTCAAAGTGGGGGGGGGAGAGACAGAACGACATGGGGTGGGGAGAGAGAGAGAGAGACAGAGAGAAGAGGAGAGGAAGAGAAGGCTGCAGACTATTGAAAATTGTAGTTTTTGTCAGTAGAATCAGCAGCCTCATCATTCTCAAATCAAATCCAATTTTATTTGTCACTTACACGTGTTTAGCAGATGTTATTGCCGGTGTAGAGAAATGTGCAGCAATAAACAAGTAATATCTAACAATTTCACAACAAATACCTAATTCACACAAATTTAAGTAAAGGAATCAAGAATATATAAATATATGGACGGGCAATGTCAGAGCGGCATAGACTAAGATACAGTAGATGGTATAGAATACAGTATATACATATGAGATGAGTAATGCAAGATATGTAAACATTATTTAAAGTGACTAGTGTTCAATTTATTGAAGTGGCCAATGATTTCAAGTATGTGTATGTAGGCTGCAGCCTCTCTGTGCTAGTGATGGCTGTTTAACAGTCTGATGGCTGTTTCTTGGTCTCAGCTTTGATGCACCTGTACTGACCTCGCCTTCTGGATGATAGCGGGGTGAACAGGCAGTGGCACGGGTGGTTGTTGTCCGGACGCTATTTTCAACTCTCTAGAGACAGCAGGAGCGGTAGAGATACTCTTAATGATCGGCTATGAAAAGCCAACTGACATTTACTCCTGAAGTGCTGACTTGTTGCACCCTCGACAACTACTGTGATTATTATAATTTGACCATGCTGGTCATTTATGAACATTTGAACATCTTGGCCATGTTCTGTTATAATCTCCACTTGGCACAGCCAGAAGAGGACTGGCCACCCCTCATAGCCTGGTTCCTCTCTAGGTTTCTTTCTAGGGAGTTTTTCCTAGCCACCGTGCTTCTACACCTGCATTGCTTGCTGTTTGGGGTTTTAGGCTGGGTTCCTGTACAGCACTTTGAGATATCAGCTGATGTGAGAAGGGCTATATAAATACATTTGATTTGATTTGATATTATCTTTTTAGCCTTCCTGTGACATCGGGTGCTGTAGGTGTCCTGGAGGGCAGGTAGTTTTCCCCCGGTGGGCGGTTGTGGTGCAGTTGCCTCACCAGGCGGTGATACAGCCCGACAGGATGCTCTCAACTGAAGACCACAATCATCTCCTTTTTTGTTGACGTTGAGTGAGAGGTTGTTTTCCTGACACCACACTCCCAGAGCCCTCACCTGTTTGCGAGCCACATTGTTCAGTTCTTTCCTCTCACTCTTCCTCCTGCACTCGTGCAGCCCGGGATAAAGAACGCTGCACAACCTATTCTAGTCAACATTTGCCATCGACAAAACTCAAAGGAAAGGGGAAAGTGAAAGAAAAAGAGAGGGGAGAAAATGACCAGACAGACTGAGACAGAGATCACTGGTTGCCATAGTTTCTTAGAAGCACATTTTGTCAGCTCTCCCTGTTCTTCCTATTTTTTCATGTCCTCCTTCACATTTTGCATTGATTTGTCCCTGTTTGTTTACGACCAAACAGAAACAGTCATTGTGTTGCATGAATAGACTTGTGCTCAGCTGAGATGGGTGTGTCAGGTGTGTTCTCAAGGTGTTTGTGTGTACTGCGTGTCCACAGCCACGAGGCATTCCCACCTTGACTGTTATAACCACTCAGCTTAATAAACAGCCATTCACTACATAGCATCACATTCCACCATGCTTTGTGACACATGTTTAGACACCTAGGCTGTGCCCCTACCAGACCACTCTTCTCACAAGTTTGATTCAATGGAATTTGCTCTTTAAAAAAAAAAATCATTAAAATAAACTGCCAATCAAAGGTTGTCAATCATAATAAGGCCTTTCCATTCCAGGTGTCTGTAGCAGATAGAAGATGATAAAATGAGTGTTTCAGAGTGCACCACTCAGAGGCATGGCCAGTCCTATGAGAGTGTGTTGCTCTATGATGAACACATTGTACTCCAGCGTCCTTCATTTCACTAAAGTAATGATCTTTACTGAATGGGGACTGTGTGTGTTAGAGACAGAAGAGGGAGGGATGGGGCTTTGGTAGAGAGGAGCTCAAACGCATTCTAAGCAGATGGAACCGCATGGCTTAGGGCACTCAATCTGTGTGACTGAGATGTTCTGCGCCTGTGTGTGTTCTGTGTGTGTGTGTGTGTGTGTGTGTGTGTGTGTGTGTGTGTGTGTGTGTGTGTGTGTGTGTGTGTGTGTGTGTGTGTGTGTGTGTGTGTGTGTGTGTGTGTGTGTGTGTGTGTGTGTGTGTGAGTGAGTGAGTGAGAGCATATGTTACAGCCAGCCTTGTGTGTGTTATGCAAATGTTTGCATGTGAGTGTGAAAGGACAGCATGTGTGTATAAACCATTTAAATGAGATGGTTCTGAGTGATGGGGCTGTAGGCTGTAGGCTGAACCACTATTCATTATTATTGATTAGAGGAGATTCTGGGTTCTTGGTTCATTCATTAATATAACATTAGCATAGCCGAAATGCATCATTGGTGCATGTTGAGAGCACGATTATGGTGAGTATTTTTCCTGTGCGTGTGTGTGTGTGTGTGTGTGTGTGTGTGTGTGTGTGTGTGTGTGTGTGTGTGTGTGTGTGTGTGTGTGTGTGTGTAGCCTACATACACAGTGAGATTTCCTCTGAAAGCAGGGTTGCTCCAGTACATTCTCTGAGGGCTAAGTACATTTAGTGTAAGTGTATCTAGACTATTTATATTTTTAAGTAGCATGATCATTACAGTGGAAGAACAACAGTAGAGCCCCACTTTGTTTGGTTTGGGTTGAGTCACCCTGTTAATGTAGCCTACAGAACCATGGAAGAGTATGTTATCAGCCTAGTTGAGATGTTCTGTATCCGTTAACCAGACAGCGTGATACCGTCATCACATTGTTCTCACTAATAACACTGTAGGCCTACACTATGTTCCCCTGGTATGGACCAGAGGACCCTGCTACTCACTTCAACACATGAGTAGAACAACGCCAGCCGTTTGGGCTTTAGTTTAGTCTCTCTCTCTCTCTCTCTCTCTCTCTCTCTAGAGAGCCCTGTATGGTCCCAGCAGAAGAGACCTCAGAGACTGGATGCATTACAGATGGTTTACTCTGTACTATGTCAATGCTGGGTTCAATGTGTTTAAATTGACACCCCCTTGCAACTGTTCCTCTTGCAGATATATTGTTTGTGGATATTGACGTCAAACCACACGTGTCCATAAAACACTGTGTAAACTATTTTGGTGAAACCCTCTCTGTGGTTGATTGAACTGGGTCTCTGTGAGTGTCTCTACCAGACTGGCCTGCCTTGGCAGTCCAACGAGCATCTAGCAAGTCATGTTCCCAAATAAAGTGGGTGAAATTATGTGTTTCTAAAGTATATTTATCTTGTGTTTACTGTTGAATATGAATTAGACTTTGCCTACAGTATAGCAGATGCTCTTATCGTGGTTTTACTAAAATGCAATCATTTTAATGAATTCACTTTCAGAGCCAAGATAAAACACCAAATGTATTAAATTCTGATGCAAATAGTCTGTTGATTTTGCCAGATGGAAGTTTCCAAACCAACACGATATGATTCATTTGTTTTATGTAGTAGCAACATATGCCTCAGAGATAATGGAATACACATTCAAAGTCCCCTAATGCAACACGTCCTCCCTGTCTGTTGTTAAGAGACATTAGTCAGACTGTCAGAGGCATTTTATGGGTCTCAAGCAGCTCTTGACATTGACCTGCTGTTATCAAGCTATAAGAAGTGTGTTGTTTCCTATCAGAAGCTCATTTTTCATGTGGTCCTGTAGAGTTCTATCAGATGGATCTCAGTCTCTCCCCCCTGCCGTGACAGCTATCTGGCTGTGGGCTTTCTCTGTGTGAATGTGCAGTAATGTGTATATGTTTGTGTGTGTGTGCGCATGCACTTGTGTGTTTTGTGTGTGTATTTGTCCGTCCATCCGTGCGTGCCTGTGATGTGTATCTGTGTGTTCAACCCTCTGTCTTGGTAAGCTTTCTTTGTTTGTGTATTGACCTTCTATTTGATGGTCTCTAGGAACATTGTATATCTGTCTATTGTGTGTGTGTTCCTGGGCAGTGATGACAGACAGCCTTAATGGACAGACAGCACAGTACTCACTAACCTCCTGTCTCTCTGTAACGTCAGTCATTTGGCTCCTGTTACTCAGGGATTGTGTTTACGTCCCACATGGCACCCTATTCCTTCTATAGGGCCATAGGGCTCAGGTCAAAAGTAGTGTACTATATAGTGAAAGGAATAGTGTGCCATTTAGTATTAACCCTGTGTATGCCGAGAAGCATTAGCCAGGCGCTGCCCAGCCCTATCTGTATGAACCCTGTGTCTGTAGCATGAACCCTGTCTGTGAGCCCTGTCTGCCGAGTAGCATTAGCCAGGCACTGCCCAGTCCTATCTGTCTGTATGAACCCTGTGTCTGCCGAGTAGCGTTAGACAAGTGCTGCCCAGCCCTATCTGTCTGTATGAACCCTGTGTCTGCCGAGTAGCATTAGCCAGGCGCTGCCCAGCCCTATCTGTCTGTATGAACCCTGTGTCTGCCGAGTAGCATTAGCCAGGCGCTGCCCAGCCCTATCTGTCTGTATGAACCCTGTGTCTGCCGAGTAGCATTAGCCAGGCGCTGCCCAGCCCTATCTGTCTGTATGAACCCTGTGTCTGCCGAGTAGCATTAGCCAGGCGCTGCCCAGCCCTATCTGTCTGTATGAACCCTGTGTCTGCCGAGTAGCATTAGCCAGGCACTGCCCAGTCCTATCTGTCTGTATGAACCCTGTGTCTGCGAGTAGCCAGTGCTGCCCAGCCCTATCTGTCTGTATGAACCCTGTGTCTGCCGAGTAGCATTAGCCAGGTACTGCCCAGCCCTGTCTGTCTGTATGAACCCTGTGTCTGCCGAGTAGCATTAGCCAGGCGCTGCCCAGCCCTGTCTGTCTGTATGAACCCTGTGTCTGCCGAGTAGCATTAGCCAGGCGCTGCCCAGCCCTATCTGTCTGTATGAACCCTGTGTCTGCCGAGTAGCATTAGCCAGGCGCTGCCCAGCCCTATCTGTCTGTATGAACCCTGTGTCTGCCGAGTAGCATTAGCCAGGCACTGCCCAGTCCTATCTGTCTGTATGAACCCTGTGTCTGCCGAGTAGCGTTAGACAAGTGCTGCCCAGCCCTATCTGTCTGTATGAACCCTGTGTCTGCCGAGTAGCATTAGCCAGGCGCTGCCCAGCCCTATCTGTCTGTATGAACCCTCTGACTCACAGAAAGAGAAAGATGGCCAGTCATTGACAGTCTACACACACACATCTCAGACAGCATTGGTCATGCTGAGAATCAATGACTAGCTCTCTCTGTCTCTACATAATAAAGTATATCTCACACTAGTCTGGACAGACCTGTTGAATGGGTGGACCTGTGTGACGCAGCATGACCATGATCATGCTGGGGTGACCTGACCCTGAACGTGACCATGCTAGTCAGCCGTCACATCATCAATACTGACAGCCACAGATGTAGTCATCAATACTGACAGCCACATATGTAGTCATCAATACTGACAGCCACAGATGTAGTCATCAATACTGACAGCCACAGATGTAATTATCAATACTGACAGCCACAGATGTAATTATCAATACTGACAGCCACGTATGTAGGCATTAATACTGACAGCCACAGGTGTATTTATCAATACTGACAGCCACAGATGTAATTATCAATACTGACAGCCACAGATGTAGGCATCAATACTGACAGCCACAGATGTAGTCATCAATACTAACAGCCACAGATGTAATTATCAATACTGACAGCCACAGATGTAATTATCAATACTGACAGCCACAGATGTTGTCATCAATACTAACAGCCACAGATGTAATTATCAATACTGACAGCCACAGATGTAATTATCAATACTGACAGCCACAGATGTAATTATCAATACTGACAGCCACAGATGTTGTCATCAATACTAACAGCCACAGATGTAATTATCAATACTGACAGCCACAGATGTTGTCATCAATACTGACAGCCACAGATGTAATTATCAATACTGACAGCCACAGATGTTGTCATCAATACTAACAGCCACAGATGTAGTCATCAATACTGACAGCCACAGATGTAATTATCAATAGTGACAGCCACAGATGTAATTATCAATACTGACAGCCACAGATGTAATTATCAATACTAACAGCCACAGATGTAATTATCAATACTGACAGCCACAGATGTAATTATCAATACTGACAGCCACAGATGTAATTATCAATACTAACAGCCACAGATGTAATTATCAATACTAACAGCCACAGATGTAATTATCAATACTGACAGCCACAGATGTAATTATCAATACTAACAGCCACAGATGTAATTATCAATACTAACAGCCACAGATGTAATTATCAATACTAACAGCCACAGATGTAATTATCAATACTAACAGCCACAGATGTAATTATCAATAGTGACAGCCACATACTGTATATATGCATCAATAGTGACAGCCACATACTGTATATATGCATCAATAGTGACAGCCACAGATGTAATTATCAATAGTGACAGCCACAGATGTAATTATCAATAGTGACAGCCACATACTGTATATATGCATCAATAGTGACAGCCACATACTGTATATATGCATACTGTATATATCAATAGTGACAGCCACATACTGTATATATGCATCAATATGCATCATGCATCAATAGTGACAGCCACATACTGTATATGCATAGTGACAGCTGTATATATGCATCAATAGTGACAGCCACATACTGTATATATGCATCAATAGTGACAGCCACATACTGTATATATGCATCAATAGTGACAGCCACATACTGTATATATGCATCAATAGTGACAGCCACAGATGTAATTATCAATAGTGACAGCCACATACTGTATATATGCATCAATAGTGACAGCCACATACTGTATATATGCATCAATAGTGACAGCCACATACTGTATATATGCATCAATAGTGACAGCCACATACTGTATATATGCATCAATAGTGACAGCCACATACTGCATCAATAGTATGCATCAATAGTGACAGCCACATACTGTAATATGCATCAATAGTGACAGCCACATACTGTATATATGCATCAATAGTGACAGCCACATACTGTATATATGCATCAATAGTGACAGCCACATACTGTATATATGCATCAATAGTGACAGCATATGTAATTATCAATAGTGACAGCCACATACTGTATATATGCATCAATAGTGACAGCCACATACTGTATATATGCATCAATAGTGACAGCCACATACTGTATATATGCATCAATAGTGACAGCCACATACTGTATATATGCATCAATAGTGACAGCCACATACTGTATATATGCATCAATAGTGACAGCCACATACTGTATATATGCATCAATAGTGACAGCCACATACTGTATATATTTTATTTTTTTATTTTTTTTATTTCACCTTTATTTAACCAGGTAGGCTAGTTGAGAACAAGTTCTCATTTGCAACTGCGACCTGGCCAAGATAAAGCATAGCAGTGTGAACAGACAACACAGAGTTACACATGGAGTAAACAATTAACAAGTCAATAACACAGTAGAAAAAAATGGGCAGTCTATATACAATGTGTGCAAAAGGCATGAGGAGGTAGGCGAATAATACAATTTTGCAGATTAACACTGGAGTGATAAATGATCAGATGGTCATGTACAGGTAGAGATATTGGTGTGCAAAAGAGCAGAAAAGTAAATAAATAAAAAAAACAGTATAAAAACAGTATGGGAATGAGGTAGGTGAAAATGGGTGGGCTATTTACCAATAGACTATGTACAGCTGCAGCGATCGGTTAGCTGCTCGGATAGCTGATGTTTGAAGTTGGTGAGGGAGATAAAAGTCTCCAACTTCAGCGATTTTTGCAGTTCGTTCCAGTCACAGGCAGCAGAATACTGGAACGAAAGGCGGCCAAATGAGGTGTTGGCTTTAGGGATGATCAGTGAGATACACCTGCTGGAGCGCGTGCTACGGATGGGTGTTGCCATCGTGACCAGTGAACTGAGATAAGGCGGAGCTTTACCTAGCATGGACTTGTAGATGACCTGGAGCCAGTGGGTCTGGCGACGAATATGTAGCGAGGGCCAGCCGACTAGAGCATACAAGTCGCAGTGGTGGGTGGTATAAGGTGCTTTGGTGACAAAACGGATGGCACTGTGATAGACTGCATCCAGTTTGCTGAGTAGAGTGTTGGAAGCCATTTTGTAGATGACATCGCCGAAGTCGAGGATCGGTAGGATAGTCAGTTTTACTAGGGTAAGCTTGGCGGCGTGAGTGAAGGAGGCTTTGTTGCGGAATAGAAAGCCGACTCTTGATTTGATTTTCGATTGGAGATGTTTGATGTGAGTCTGGAAGGAGAGTTTGCAGTCTAGCCAGACACCTAGGTACTTATAGATGTCCACATATTCAAGGTCGGAACCATCCAGGGTGGTGATGCTAGTCGGGCATGCGATCGGTTGAAAAGCATGCATTTGGTTTTACTCACGTTTAAGAGCAGTTGGAGGCCACGGAAGGAGTGCTGTATGGCATTGAAGCTCGTATGCATCAATAGTGACAGCCACAGATGTAATTATCAATAGTGACAGCCACATACTGTATATATGCATCAATAGTGACAGCCACATACTGTATATATGCATCAATAGTGACAGCCACAGATGTAATTATCAATAGTGACAGCCACATACTGTATATATGCATCAATAGTGACAGCCACCTACTGTATATATGCATCAATAGTGACAGCCACAGATGTAATTATCAATAGTGACAGCCACATACTGTATATATGCATCAATAGTGACAGCCACATACTGTATATATGCATCAATAGTGACAGCCACAGATGTAATTATCAATAGTGACAGCCACATACTGTATATATGCATCAATAGTGACAGCCACAGATGTAATTATCAATAGTGACAACCACATACTGTACAGTGGGGCAAAAAGTATTTAGTCAGCCACCAATTGTGCAAGTTCTCCCATTTAAAAAGATGAGAGAGGCCTGTAATTTTCATCATAGGTACACTTCAACTATGACAGAGAAAATGAGAAAAACAAATCCAGAAAATCACATTGTAGGATTTTTGATTAATTTATTTGCAAATTATGGTGGAAAATAAGTATTTGGTCAATAACAAAGGTTTATCTCAATACTTTGCTATATACCCTTTGTTGGCAATGACAGAGGTCAAACAGTTTCTGTAAGTCTTCACAAGGTTTTCACACACTGTTGCTGGTATTTTGGCCCATTCCTCCATGCAGATCTCCTCTAGAGCAGTGATGTTTTGGGGCTGTTGCTGGGCAACAGGGACTTTCAACTCCCTCCAAAGATTTTCTATGGGGTTGAGATCTGGAGACTGGCTAGGCCACTCCAGGACCTTGAAATGCTTCTTATAAAGCCACTCCTTCGTTGCCCGGGCGGTGTGTTTGGGATCATTGTCATGCTGAAAGACCCAGCCACGTTTCATCTTCAATGCCCTTGCTGATGGAAGGAGGTTTTCACTCAAAATCTCATGATACATGGCCCAATTCATTCTTTCCTTTACACGGATTAGTCGTCCTGGTCCCTTTGCAGAAACACAGCCCCAAAGCATGATGTTTCCACCCCCATGCTTCACAGTAGGTATGGTGTTCTTTGGATGCAACTCAGCATTCTTTGTCCTCCAAACACGACGAGTTGAGTTTTTACCAAAAAGTTATATTTTGGTTTCATCTGACCATATGACATTCTCCCAATCTTCTTCTGGATCATCCAAATGCTCTCTAGCAAACTTCAGACGGGCCTGGACATGTACTGCCTTAAGCAGGGGGACACGTCTGGCGCTGCAGGATTTGAGTCCCTGGCGGCATAGTGTGTTACTGATGGTTGGCTTTGTTACTTTGGTCCCAGCTCTCTGCAGGTCATTCACTAGGTCCCCCCGTTTAGTTCTGGGATTTGTGATAATTTTGACCCCACGGGGTGAGATCTTGCATGGAGCCCCAGATCGAGGGAGTTATCAGTTATCAATGTCTTCCATTTCCTAATAATTGCTCCCACAGTTGATTTCTTAAAACCAAACTGCTTACCTATTGCAGATTCAGTCTTCCCAGCGTGGTGCAGGTCTACAATTTTGTTTCTGGTGTCCTTTGACAGCTCTTCGGTCTTGGCCATAGTGGAGTTTGGAGTTTGACTGTTTGAGGTTGTGGACAAGTGTCTTTTATACTGATAACAAGTTCTAACAGGTGCCATTAATACAGGTAACGAGTGGAGGACAGAGGAGCCTCTTAAAGAAGAAGTTACAGGTCTGTGAGAGCCAGAAATCTTGCTTGTTTGTAGGTGACCAAATACTTATTTTCCACCATAATTTGCTAATAAATTCATTAAAAATCCTACAATGTGATTTTCTGTATTTTTTATTTCTCATTTTGTCTGTCGTAGTTGAAGTATACCTATGATGAAAATTACAGGCCTGGGATAAGTGGGATAACTTGCACAATTGGTAGCTGACTAAATACTTTTTTGCCCCACTGTATATATGCATCAATACTGACAGCCACAGCTGTAGTCATCAATACTGACAGCCACAGATGTAATTATCAATAGTGACAGCCACATATATTTGCATCAATACTGATAGTATATGTAGGCTTCAATACTGACAGCCTAAGATGTAGCCATCAGTAATGACAGTAACAGATGTAGTTCAGATAGAAAATAAAAACATAAGGTGATGAGATGAAAGTTGACTGGAGTGAAAAGAGAGACAGCTGTTACAGTTAGACCACCCATCTGTCTGTCCAATCAGAGGTCAAACACACCCTCCCCTGTCCTCTGCACTCTTCTATAACCTCCATTATGCTGTTCAGAGAGGTGTAACAACGTGTTGTTTACTGTACCTATCCCTTTAAGAGAAGCCAGACACCATTACTCCATTATTATTTATATTTTGCCATTTATCAAAAGTGTTGGAAAAACTTGTCAATAATCAACTGACTGTCTTTCTTGATGTCTATAGTATTCTCTCTGGTATGCAATCTGGTTTCCACTCAGGTTATGGATGTGTCACTGCAACCTTAAAGGTCCTCAATCATGTCACCATAGCCCTTAATTCTAAGCAATGTTGTGCGGCTATTTTTATTGACTTGGCCAATGCTTTGATATCGCAGACCATTCCATTCTTGTGGGCCGGCTAAGGAGTATTGGTGTCTCTGAGGGGTCTTTGGCCTGGTTTGCTAACTACCTCTCGCAAAGAGTGCAGTGTATAAAGTTAGAACATCTCGTCTCAGCCACTGCATGGCTCAATCCTAGGCCCCACGCTCATCTCAATTTACATGAACAACATAGATCAGGCAGTAGGAAGCTCTCATCCATTTATATGCAGATAATAGTCTTACACTCAGCTGGCCACTCCCCGGATTTTGTGTTAAATGCTCTACAACAAAGCTTTCTTAGTGTCCAACAAGCTTTCTCTACCCTTAGCCTTGTTCTGAACACCTCCAAAACAAAGGTCATGTGGTTTGGTTAGAAGAATGCCCCTCTTCCCACGGGTGTGATTACTACCTCTGAGGGTTTAGAGCTTGAGGTTGTCAACTCATACAAGTACTTGTGAGTATGGCTAGACAGTACACTGTCCTTCTCTCAGATCATATAAAATCTGCAAGTTAAAGTTAAATCTAGACTTGGTTTCCTCTATCGTAATCGCTCCTCTTTCACCTCAGCTGCCAAACTAACCTTGATTCAGATGACCATCCTACCCATTCTAGATTACAGAGACCTAATATATAGATCGGCAGGTAAGGATGTTCTTTACCATTCGACCATGAGATTTGCCTCCAATACTCCTTATAGGACACGTCACTGCACTGCACACACTGCACACACTCCTCTGTAAACTGGTCATCTCTGTAATCCTGTCGCAAGACCCACTGGTTGATTCTTATTTATAAAACCCTCTTAGGCCTCACTCCCCCCTATCTGAGATATCTACCGAGGCCCTCTTCCTCCACACACAACAGCTGTTTTGCCAGTCACATTCTGTTATAGGTCCCCAAAGCACAATTGGTCACTGCTTTTTTCAGTTCGCTGCAGCTAGCGACTGGAAAGAGCTGCAACAAACACTTAAACTGGACAGTAATATCTCAGTCTCTTCATTCAAAGACTCAATCACGGACACTCTTACTGACAGTTGTGGCTGTTTTGCGTGATATATTGTTGCCTCTACCTTCTTGCCCTTTGTGCTGTTGTCTGTGCCCAATAATGTTTGTACCATGTTTTGTGCTGCTACCATGTTGTGTTGCAACCATGTTGTTGTCGTGTTGTGTTGCTGCCTTGTTATGTTGTTGTCTTAGGTCTCTCTTTAGGTAGTGTTGTGTTGTCTCTCTTGTCGTGATGTGTGTTTTGTCCTATATTTATTTATTTTCTTCATTTTTAATCCCTGCCCCCGTCCCCGCAGGAGGTATTTGGCCTTTTTGTAGGCCGTCATTGTAAATATGAATTTGTTCTTAAATGAATTGCCTAGTTAAATACAGATTAAATTAAATGAATAAATACTCCATTACTCCTGCTGTGAGCCACAGTCTCATGTTCCTTGCCTCATTAGAACCCAGTATTATTATTTACATTTCACAATAGCAGTACAGCTCCACTCCCACCAGCCACAGGGACAGCAGCTATTGAAATGATGAGCAGGGCTGTTGCTGTTGTTGTTGAGTTCCTGCTCCTTTCTTCTCTCTTTGACTCTCAGAGCCAGAGTGGCTGTTCTGAAGGCCATTGTGTGAGGATTAGATTAAAGTTCTCTCAGGAAGGCTCAACATGAGCGTGTGTAATTGAACAGTGGAGTGTGTTCTTCTTCCCCTGAGCTATTCCTGTGACAATCACATTCAGCAAGCCAGAAAGAAAAAGACAAGATGAGTAGGAAGAGGGGAAGAGAGGAGGCGAAACGGAAAACCACAGTTTAATTGAGCTTAAGTTGGGCCAGAGGATTGATTTCCAGGACGCTAAATCACAACAACTGGATGAGAACAGTGATTTATAGCTTGGACCTATGGACCTGAATGATGCTCTGCTGACATCATCTGTTTGTGTGAGTCAATAAGGCAGCAGATAGCACCATGGCAACAACACTAACCATGGATGGTTCTCATCTCTGTCTTCCCTTATGGAACTGTCTGCACTCTGCAGCACAAACAGCTGTCTGTTTGAATTCCTTGAACGGGGCTTAAAAAATAATATTAGTTATTAACAAACAGAGAAATGACTCAACAAAAGCAGAGCCCAAACTATTCAGAATGCAGAGATTAAGGGATTATGTAATTTGGCCATGAGAGATAAAAAGATAATAAAACATTCCCAAATATTGCCATCTAGTGGTAATACATGTCCCCACCTACATTTACATTACATTTAAGTCATTTAGCAGACGCTCTTATCCAGAGCGACTTACAAATTGGTGCTTTCACCTTATGACATCCAGTGGAACAGCCACTTTACAATAGTGCATCTAGGTCATGAGAAGGATTAGTGCATCTAGGTCTTTTAAGGGGGGAGGGGGGGGTGAGAAGGATTACTTTATCCTATCCTAGGTATTCCTTAAAGAGGTGGGGTTTCAGGTGTCTCCGGAAGGTGGTGATTGACTCCGCTGTCCTGGCGTCGTGAGGGAGTTTGTTCCACCATTGGGGGCCAGAGCAGCGAACAGTTTTGACTGGGCTGAGCGGGAACTGTACTTCCTCAGTGGTAGGGAGGCGAGCAGGCCAGAGGTGGATGAACGCAGTGCCCTTGTTTGGGTGTAGGGCCTGATCAGAGCCTGGAGGTACTGAGGTGCCGTTCCCTCACAGCTCCGTAGGCAAGCACCATGGTCTTGTAGCGGATGCGAGCTTCAACTGGAAGCCAGTGGAGAGAGCGGAGGAGCGGGGTGACGTGAGAGAACTTGGGAAGGTTGAACACCAGACGGGCTGCGGCGTTCTGGATGAGTTGTAGGGTTTAATGGCACAGGCAGGGAGCCCAGCCAACAGCGAGTTGCAGTAATCCAGACGGGAGATGACAAGTGCCTGGATTAGGACCTGCGCTGCTTCCTGTGTGAGGCAGGGTCGTACTCTGCGGATGTTGTAGAGCATGAACCTACAGGAACGGGCCACCGCCTTGATGTTATTTGAGAACGACAGGGTGTTGTCCAGGATCACGCCAAGGTTCTTAGCGCTCTGGGACGAGGACACAATGGAGTTGTCAACCGTGATGGCGAGATCATGGAACGGGCAGTCCTTCCCCGGGAGGAAGAGCAGCTCCGTCTTGCCGAGGTTCAGCTTGAGGTGATGATCCGTCATCCACACTGATATGTCTGCCAGACATGCAGAGATGCGATTCGCCACCTGGTCGTCAGAAGGGGAAAGGAGAAGATTAATTGTGTGTCGTCTGCATAGCAATGATAGGAGAGACCATGTGAGGTTATGACAGAGCCAAGTGACTTGGTGTATAGCGAGAATAGGAGAGGGCCTAGAACAGAGCCCTGGGGGACACCAGTGGTGAGAGCACGTGGTGAGGAGACGGATTCTCGCCACGCCACCTGGTAGGAGCGACCTGTCAGGTAGGACGCAATCCAAGCGTGGGCCGCGCCGGAGATGCCCAACTCGGAGAGGGTGGAGAGGAGGATCTGATGGTTCACAGTATCGAAGGCAGCCGATAGGTCTAGAAGGATGAGAGCAGAGGAGAGAGAGTTAGCTTTAGCAGTGCGGAGCGCCTCCGTGATACAGAGAAGAGCAGTCTCAGTTGAATGACTAGTCCTGAAACCTGACTGATTTGGATCAAGAAGGTCATTCTGAGAGAGATTGCGGGAGAGCTGGCCAAGGACGGCACGTTCAAGAGTTTTGGAGAGAAAAGAAAGAAGGGATACTGGTCTGTAGTTGTTGACATCGGAGGGATCGAGTGTAGGTTTTTTCAGAAGGGGTGCAACTCTCGCTCTCTTGAAGACGGGAGGGACGTAGCCAGCGGTCAGGGATGAGTTGATGAGCGAGGTGAGGTAAGGGAGAAGGTCACCGGAGATGGTCTGGAGAAGAGAGGAGGGGATAGGGTCAAGCGGGCAGGTTGTTGGGCGGCCGGCCGTCACAAGACGCGAGATGTCATCTGGAGAGAGAGGGGAGAAAGAGGTCAGAGCACAGGGTAGGGCAGTGTGAGCAGAACCAGCGGTGTCGTTTGACTTAGCAAACGAGGATCGGATGTCGTCGACCTTCTTTTCAAAATGGTTGACGAAGTCATCTGCAGAGAGGGAGGAGGGGGGAGGGGGAGGAGGATTCAAGAGGGAGGAGAAGGTGGCAAAGAGCTTCCTAGGGTTAGAGGCAGATGCTTGGAATTTAGAGTGGTAGAAAGTGGCTTTAGCAGCAGAGACAGAGGAGGAAAATGTAGAGAGGAGGAGTGAAAGGATGCCAGGTCCGCAGGGGAGGCGAGTTTTCCTCCATTTCCGCTCGGCTGCCCGGAGCCCTGTTCTGTGAGCTCGCAATGAGTCGTCGAGCCACGGAGCGGGAGGGGAGGACCGAGCCGGCCTGGAGGATAGGGGACATAGAGAGTCAAAGGATGCAGAAAGGGATGAGAGGAGGGTTGAGGAGGCAGAATCAGGAGATAGGTTGGAGAAGGTTTGAGCAGAGGGAAGAGATGATAGGATGGAAGAGGAGAGAGTAAGCGGGGAGAGAGAGCGAAGGTTGGGACGGCGCGATACCATCCGAGTAGGGGCAGTGTGGGAAGTGTTGGATGAGAGCGAGAGGGAAAAGGATACAAGGTAGTGGTCGGAGACTTGGAGGGAGTTGCAATGAGGTTAGTGGAGGAACAGCATCTAGTAAAGATGAGGTCGAGCGTATTGCCTGCCTTGTGAGTAGGGGGAAGGTGAGAGGGTGAGGTCAAAGAGGAGAGGAGTGGAAAGAAGGAGGCAGAGAGGAATGAGTCAAAGGTAGACGTGGGGAGGTTAAAGTCGCCCAGAACTGTGAGAGGTGAGCCGTCCTCAGGAAAGGAGCTTATCAAGGCATCAAGCTCATTGATGAACTCTCCGAGGGAACCTGGAGGGCGATAAATGATAAGGATGTTAAGCTTGAAAGGGCTGGTAACTGTGACAGCATGGAATTCAAAGGAGGCGATAGACAGATGGGTAAGGAGAAAGAGAGAATGACCACTTGGGAGAGATGAGGATCCCGGTGCCACCACCCCGCTGACCAGAAGCTCTCGGGGTGTGCGAGAGCACGTGGGCGGACGAAGAGAGAGCAGTAGGAGTAGCGGTGTGATCTGTGGTGATCCATGTTTCCGTCAGAGCCAAGAAGTCGAGGGACTGGAGGGAGGCATAGGCTGAGATGAACTCTGCCTTGTTGGCCGCAGATCGGCAGTTCCAGAGGCTACCGGAGACCTGGAACTCCACGTGGGTCGTGCGCGCTGGGACCACCAGATTAGGGTGGCCGCGGCCATGCGGTGTGGAGCGTTTGTATGGTCTGTGCAGAGAGGAGAGAACAGGGATAGACAGACACATAGTTGACAGGCTAGAGAAGAGGCTACGCTAATGCAGAGGAGATTGGAATGACAAGTGGACTACACGTCTCGAATGTTCAGAAAGTTAAGCTTACGTAGCAAGAATCTAATTGACTAAAATTATTAAAATGATACAGTACTGCTGGGGTAGGCTAGCTACGTTGTTGACACTACCCTAATCAAGTCGTACCGTTGAGTGTGAAGTTTCTACAATGCTGCTTTTCGGGAGCTAGCTGGCTAGCTAGCAGTGTTGGTTACGTTACGTTGCGTTAGGAGAACGACAATAGCTGGCTAGCTAACCTAGAAAATCGCTCTAGACTACACAATTATCTTTGAAACAAAGACGGCTATGTAGCTAGCTATGTAGCTAGCTACGATCAAACAAATCACACCGTTGGGACTGTAATGAAATGAAATGAAAATGTGATACTACCTGTGGAGCGAAGCGGAATGCGACCGGAATGCGAAAGTTCTATTCAGTAGACGGATACTGCTAGTCCTATAAGCAGTACATTCACACCAAGACAAGACAAGTGTTCTGTTACATTACCTCCTACCTGACATGTTATATGAATCATGACTGTCATACCTTCATACTTATTACTGTAATGAGTGAAGGATGGAGCAGTGAGGTCTGTTCACTGGATATACTATATACTTAACTTTCATTTAGTGACGTGCCTAAAGTACCACTGAGTGATTCTAAAGAGTCTAGAACAGTACCACTAAGGGATTTTAAAGAGTCTAGAACAGTACCACTAAGTGATTCTAAAGAGTCTGGAACAGTACCACTGAGTGATTCTAAAGAGTCTAGAACAGTACCTCTGAGTGATTCTAAAGGGTCTAGAACAGTACCACTGAGTGAGTCTAAAGAGTCTAGAACAGTACCACTGAGTGAGTCTGAAGAGTCTAGAACAGTACCACTGAGTGAGTCTGAAGAGTCTAGAACAGTACCACTGAGTGAGTCTGAAGAGTCTAGAACAGTACCACTGAGTGAGTCTGAAGAGTCTAGAACAGTACCACTGAGTGAGTCTGAAGAGTCTAGAACAGTACCACTGAGTGAGTCTAAAGAGTCTAGAACAGTACCACTGAGTGAGTCTGACGAGTCTAGAACAGTACCACTGCCTCAGGGCAGAGTAAGAGCTCTGTGTATATAGATGGACCTGCTGGCTGCCTCAGTAATGACAGGGCTGTGCATTGTGCTGTGTGGGAGAGAACAGAGGAGAGAAACAGGCTTTACTGCTGCTGAAGCATTCTTTAAAGACAAGAGCAATAAAACAGCACTCTGACATGGAAAATCATTTCAGTCTTTATGGGCCTACTCTAGAAGTGATGAAACAATAGCTGCCAACATCTGCAGGGGCATCTCAACATAAATAACATAACTGTATTTCACAGTTGTTTCACTGCTCTCTGTCTCCATCTCTCCCCCCACCAACCCTAGCTTTCAAATAAGCATTCTCTTTGTATTTTCCAGTAGTACAGTGAAGTACAGTGAAATGTCTTTCTTGCAAACTCTAAACGTAATAATGGAATAATCAATAGTAATGTATTACTAGCAAAATACACAACAAATAAGAATAGGAAATATGAAATACACAATAAAGTAAGTAAGCATACAGTCGTCGCCTAAAGTTTTGAGACTGACACAAATATTAATTTCCACAAAGTTTGTTGCTTCAGTGTCTTTAGATATTTTTGTCAGATGTTTCTATGGAATACTGAAGTATAATTACAATCATTTCATAAGTGTTAAAGGCTTTCATTGACAATTACATGAAGTTGATGCAAAGAGTCAGTGTTGTTGACCCTTCTTTTTCAAGAAATCTGCCCTGGCATGCTGTCAATTAACTTCTGGGCCACATCCTGACTGATGGCAGCCCATTCTTGTATAATCATTGCTTGGAGTTTGTCAGAATTTGTGGGGTTTTGTTTGTCCACCCGCCTCTTGAAGATTGACCACAAGTTCTCAATGGGATTAAGGTCTGGGGAGATTCCTGGCCATGGACCCAAAATATCGATGTTTTGTTCCCCGAGCAATTTAAGGTATCACTTTTGCCTTATGGCAAGGTGCTCCATCATGCTGGAAAAAGGCATTGTTCGTCACCAAACTGTTCCTGGATGGTTGGGAGAAGTTGCTCTCAGAGGCTGTGTTGGTACCATATTTTATTCATGGCTATGTGTTTGGACCATTTGAAGTCTTTAGTGATTTGGACACTGACGTTGACGGAGAGGTTGATGCTCCGGCACCACACTGCCATGTCACTGACCTCCTCCCTGTAGGCTGACTCATCGTCTCCGGTGATCAGGCCTACCAGCACACACCCCTAATTCATCTATCAAGTAGAAGGGAGGAGCGAAAACCCCCAGACACTTTGCCCTCAGTGGAATGAGTTTGACATGTGGCTTAAAGGGTCAACTGCAGTTGCTTTGGACTTCTAAATGAATGATATGTACCAATAGATTCTTGAAGAATATAACTTATAAATGCCTCATGAGCTTAGTTCTACTGTCGTACCCCATCAGAACTCAAAATATAACCTTGTTTCATTCCAAT
Organism: Oncorhynchus nerka; assembly: GCF_034236695.1. Classification (NCBI taxonomy): domain Eukaryota; kingdom Metazoa; phylum Chordata; class Actinopteri; order Salmoniformes; family Salmonidae; genus Oncorhynchus; species Oncorhynchus nerka. The sequence goes on from NC_088416.1 coordinate 36,143,911, forward strand.
GTTTGTAAACAGAGTAAATGTAAACAAACACTATTGCTTCAAAACATGGTTAAAACTAAAATATTTATATCATAGATGGTCAGTCCTTGCATCCATAGCTCTGTCTATGAATATAAGAGTGGTTACATTTCTCCATCCCATGCCCTCAGCTTTTTACCCAATCAGGGATGGGGAAAACAAGTTGTTATTGTTTTGACCCAATTAGGGATGGGGAAAACCATTTGTTATTGTTACAGGATCCTCTCAACATCATTCTGCTTCCTCCGACACACTGATCCACTGCACTGTCTGTACTTAGCCTGCTACTCCACTTAGCCTACTATTCCCCTTAGCCTGCTACTCCACTTAGCCTGCTACTCCACTTTACCTACTACTCCACGAAGCCTGCTACTCCATTTAACCTACTACTCCACTTAGCCTGATACTCCACTTAGCCTGGTACTCCACTTAGTCTGATACTCCACTTAGCCTGATACTCCACTTAGCCTGCTACTCCACTTAGCCTGCTACCTCACTTAGCCTGCTACCCCACTTAGCCTACTACTCCACTTAGCCTGATACTCCACTTAGCCTGCTACTCCACTTAGCCTGCTACTCCACTTAGCCTGATGCTCCACTTAGCCTGATGCCCCACTTAGCCTACTACTCCACTTAGCCTGATGCTCCACTTAGCCTGATACTCCACTTAGCCTGCTACTCCACTTAGCCTGCTACCTCACTTAGCCTGCTACCCCACTTAGCCTACTACTCCACTTAGCCTGATACTCCACTTAGCCTGCTACTCCACTTAGCCTGCTACTCCACTTAGCCTGATGCTCCACTTAGCCTGATGCCCCACTTAGCCTACTACTCCACTTAGCCTGCTACTCCACTTAGCCTGCTACTCCACTTAGCCTGATGCTCCACTTAGCCTGATGCCCCACTTAGCCTACTACTCCACTTAGCCTGATGCTCCACTTAGCCTGATGCTCCACTTAGCCTACTACGCCACTTAGCATACTACGCCACTTAGCATGATACTCCACCTAGCCTGCTACTCCACTTAGCCTGCTACGCCACTTAGCATACTACGCCACTTAGCATGATACTCCACTTAGCCTGCTACTCCACTTAGCCTGCTACTCCACTAAGCATACTATGCCACTTAGCCTCCTACTCCACTTAGCCTTCTACTCCACTTAGCCTGCTACTCCACTTAGTCTGATACTCCACTTAGCCTGATACTCCACTTAGCCTGCTACTCCACTTAGCCTGAAACTCCACTAGCCTGATACTCCACTTAGCCTGCTACTCCACTTAGCCTGATACTCCACTTAGCCTGCTACTCCACTTAGCCTGCTACTCCACTTAGCCTACTACTCCACTTAGCCTGATACTCCACTTAGCCTGATACTCCACTTAGCCTGCTACTCCACTTAGCCTTCTACAACCACGTAGCCTACTACCCCACTTATCCTACTACTCTACTTAGCCTGATGCTCCACTTAGCCTGATGCTCCACTTAGCCTACTATGCCACTTAGCCTCCTACTCCACTTAGCCTACTACTCCACTTAGCCTGCTACTCCACTTAGCCTACTACTCCACTTAGCATGCTACTCCACTTAGCCTGCTACTCCACTTAGCCTACTACACCATACTACGCCACTTAGCCTGCTACTCCACTTAGCCTACTACTCCACTTAGCCTGATACTCCACTTAGCCTACTACCCCACTTAGCCTACTACTACACTTAGCATGCTACTCCACTTAGCCTGATACTCCACTTAGCCTACTACACCATACTACGCCACTTAGTCTCCTACTCCACTTAGCATGCTACTCCACTTAGCCTGCTACTCCACTTAGCCTACTACACCATACTACGCCACTTAGCCTCCTACTCCACTTAGCCTGCTACTCCACTTAGCCTGCTACTTCACCTAGCCTGCTACCCCACTTAGCCTACTACTCCACTTAGCCTGATACTCCACTTGGCCTGCTACTCCACTTAGCCTACTACCCCACTTAGCCTACTACTCCACTTAGCCTGCTATTTCACTTAGCCTGATACTCCACTTAGCCTGCTACTTCACTTAGCCTGCTACTCCACTTAGCCTGCTACTTCACTTAGCCTTCTACTCCATGTAGCCTACTACCCCACTTAGCCTACTACTCCACTTAGCCTGATGCTCCACTTAGCCTGATGCTCCACTTAGTCTACTACGCCACTTAGCATACTACGCCACTTAGCCTCCTACTCCACTTAGCCTGCTACTCCACTTAGCCTGCTACTTCACTTAGCCTTCTACTCCACGTAGCCTACTACCCCACTTAGCCTACTACTCCATTTAGCCTGATGCTTCACTTAGCCTGATACTCCACTTAGCCTGCTACTCCACTTACCCTGCTACTCCACTTAGCCTACTACTCCACTTAGCCTGATACTCCACTTAGCCTCCTACTCCCTTAGCATGCTACTCCACTTAGCCTGCTACTCCACTTAGCCTGCTACTGCACTTAGCCTGATACTCCACTTAGCCTGCTACTGCACTTAGCCTGATACTCCACTTAGCCTGCTACTTCACTTAGCCTGATACTCCACTTAGCCTGCTACTCCACTTAGCCTTCTACTCCACATAGCCTACTACCTCACTTAGCCTACTACTCCACTTAGCCTGATGCTCCACTTAGCCTGATGCTCCACTCAGCCTACTACGCCACTTAGCATACTACGCCACTTAGCCTCCTACTCCACCTAGCCTACTACTCCACTTAGCCTGCTACTCCACTTAGCCTACTACTCCACTTAGCCTGATACTCCACTTAGCCTACTACTCCACTTAGCTTGCTACTCCACTTAGCCTGCTACTCCACTTAGCCTGATACTCCACTTAGCCTACTACTCCACTTAGCCTACTACACCATACTACGCCACTTAGCCTCCTACTCCACTTAGCCTGCTACTCCACTTAGCCTGCTACTCCACTTAGTCTGATACTCCACTTAGCCTGATACTCCACTTAGCCTGCTACTCCACTTAGCCTGAAACTCCACTAGCCTGATACTCCACTTAGCCTGCTACTCCACTTAGCCTGCTACTCCACTTAGCCTACTACTCCACTTAGCCTGATACTCCACTTAGCCTGATACTCCACTTAGCCTGCTACTCCACTTAGCCTTCTACAACCACGTAGCCTACTACCCCACTTATCCTACTACTCTACTTAGCCTGATGCTCCACTTAGCCTGATGCTCCACTTAGCCTACTATGCCACTTAGCCTCCTACTCCACTTAGCCTACTACTCCACTTAGCCTGCTACTCCACTTAGCCTACTACTCCACTTAGCATGCTACTCCACTTAGCCTGCTACACCATACTACGCCACTTAGTCTCCTACTCCACTTAGCATGCTACTCCACTTAGCCTGCTACTCCACTTAGCCTACTACACCATACTACGCCACTTAGCCTCCTACTCCACTTAGCCTGCTACTCCACTTAGCCTGCTACTTCACCTAGCCTGCTACCCCACTTAGCCTACTACTCCACTTAGCCTGATACTCCACTTGGCCTGCTACTCCACTTAGCCTACTACCCCACTTAGCCTACTACTCCACTTAGCCTGCTATTTCACTTAGCCTGATACTCCACTTAGCCTGCTACTTCACTTAGCCTGCTACTCCACTTAGCCTGCTACTTCACTTAGCCTTCTACTCCATGTAGCCTACTACCCCACTTAGCCTACTACTCCACTTAGCCTGATGCTCCACTTAGCCTGATGCTCCACTTAGTCTACTACGCCACTTAGCATACTACGCCACTTAGCCTCCTACTCCACTTAGCCTGCTACTCCACTTAGCCTGCTACTTCACTTAGCCTTCTACTCCACGTAGCCTACTACCCCACTTAGCCTACTACTCCATTTAGCCTGATGCTTCACTTAGCCTGATACTCCACTTAGCCTGCTACTCCACTTACCCTGCTACTCCACTTAGCCTACTACTCCACTTAGCCTGATACTCCACTTAGCCTCCTACTCCACTTAGCATGCTACTCCACTTAGCCTGCTACTCCACTTAGCCTGCTACTGCACTTAGCCTGATACTCCACTTAGCCTGCTACTGCACTTAGCCTGATACTCCACTTAGCCTGCTACTTCACTTAGCCTGATACTCCACTTAGCCTGCTACTCCACTTAGCCTTCTACTCCACTTAGCCTACTACCTCACTTAGCCTACTACTCCACTTAGCCTGATGCTCCACTTAGCCTGATGCTCCACTCAGCCTACTACGCCACTTAGCATACTACGCCACTTAGCCTCCTACTCCACCTAGCCTACTACTCCACTTAGCCTGCTACTCCACTTAGCCTACTACTCCACTTAGCCTGATACTCCACTTAGCCTACTACTCCACTTAGCTTGCTACTCCACTTAGCCTGCTACTCCACTTAGCCTGCTACTCCACTTAGCCTACTACTCCACTTAGCCTGATACTCCACTTAGCCTACTACTCCACTTAGCTTGCTACTCCACTTAGCCTGCTACTCCACTTAGCCTGATACTCCACTTAGCCTACTACTCCACTTAGCCTACTACACCATACTACGCCACTTAGCCTCCTACTCCACTTAGCCTGCTACTCCACTTAGCCTGCTACTCCACTTAGCCTGATACTCCACTTAGCCTGCTACTCCTACACTCCACTTTGTCATCAAATTCTTTGTGCTTTCCCCTCGCTGTCGTTTTGATATGCAATGGATATTTTCCAGAAGCCTTTTAGTAATATATTCACATATTTATTGCAAGTGAGGCATGGCGAGCTGAGATAGAAAACGTCCCATGTAAAGCATGTTTAACTCCGTGTCAGCTGAGAAGGCCTTGGGGCAGCACCCAGGTCATGGCTGACCGTTTTATAGGGCTGCTGCTTCGGTGTCAAATGAAACTGAGGAGATGTATTGCAGGATAAGTTCCTGTGATTTTCCAGAATGCCAGTTGACTGTGAAGGATGTTTAAGCCTCGGCTCTCACACCAGCAGATGAGTATGCTGTCTTATAATGGACCGTACATTTGTTAAACGTTTTATTGTCACAAACTGGATAGCTGCAGTGAATTGTGGTGTTTTACATAGTCAATCATTGTAGTACGGTGCCCCTGGAGCAGATTAGGGTTAAGTGCCTTGCTCAAGGGCACAATGACATATTTTTCACCATATCGGCTCGGGTATTCGAACCAACAACCTTTGTTACTGGCCCAATGCTCTAACCGCTAGGCTACAGACCCCAGTGAGACAGATTAGACTTTAGAATAGTGTTTGAGTGGAGAATGAGGAGTGGGATGTTTTCTCCATTCCCCATCATCAGTCTCCTTCCCCTCCGTCACACCATTAGAGAGAGGGATTACAATGTTATTTCAGTCTGACACTGGAGAATGGCCCTGAGTAACAGAGACAACCTAGATCACAAACATCCTAATCACACTTTATCATACTATCATCTCAGCCTGCCTGCTGCTGTTCAGCGGAGACTGGAGAGCCGAGGAGAGTTGAGCATACAGTACTGTATAGACAAGTCTCAATACCAAGAGAGAGGGCTCATGACCAGGGACATTTAGTTCTGCCTGATTGAACACTTACACACTGGACACGGATCATTTGATTAAGCAGAGTCCATTCATGACTTTGTGAGGTATTGGATTAGCTTGAATTCATTTCAAATTCATTTAAAAGGCTGGCATTATTGAAGAGTTATATCCGTACAGTACTTCACTTGTCTATGCCAGTACAAAATGAATCAGATGAGATTTCTCTCCAGACTGTTCATAAGAGACAAATGATGATACTTCTGGAGTAGGCTTGAGTAGAGCAAGCAGGGTTCAAGTTGATCTGTTCTCTTCAGCATGGTAACGCCATTGCTATCAAGTTGGCTTCCGATGCAGTTGTTATGGTGAGACCTTGTTTGGAGTGATTGGCCACAGAGTTGTCTATTGAGATTTTAGTGTGGGTGTGTTTTGGAGAAAATGTGTCCTGGATCAACAGCCTTGAGTGTCTCTCTGAATCAGATGAGTGACAGGAAGTGAAGTGACAGTGTTCAAGGGAAGGGCTGTGTCTGGGTAACTCAACATGGTAGAGACGTTGGGAGGTTTATGTTTGCTAATCTACAAACTGTGAAGTTGACACTTTCAGAGCATTTAAAGTGTTTATACTTTCATAAATAGTGTCCTTGTGGAGCTTAATATTACTCTCACCCCCCTCTCCCTCTCACCCCCCTCTCCCTCTCACCCCCTCTCCCTCTCATCCCCATCTCCTCTCACCCCCTCTCCCTCTCACCCCCTCTCCCTCTCACCCCCTCTCCCTCTCATCCCCATCTCCCTCTCACCCCCTCTCCCTCTCACCCCCTCTCCCTCTCATCCTCATCTCCCTCTCACCCCCTCTCCCTCTCACTCCCCTCTCCCTCTCACCCCCTCTCCCTCTCACTCCCCTCTCCCTCTCATCCTCATCTCCCTCTCACCCCCTCTCCCTCTCACTCCCCTCTCCCTCTCACCCCCTCTCCCTCTCACTCCCCTCTCCCTCTCATCCTCATCTCCCTCACACCCCCTCTCCCTCTCACCCCCTCTCCCTCTCACCCCCTCTCCCTCTCACCCTCATCTCCCTCTCACCCCCCTCTCCCTCCACACCCCTCTCCCTCTCACCCCCTCTCCCTCTCACCCCCTCTCCCTCTCATCCTCATCTCCCTCTCACCCCCTCTCCCTCTCACTCCCCTCTCCCTCTCATCCTCATCTCCTCTCACCCCCTCTCCCTCACACCCCCTCTCCCTCTCACCCCCTCTCCTCTCACCCCCTCTCCCTCTCACCCTCATCTCCCTCTCACCCCCTCTCCCTCTCACCCCCGCTCCCTCTCATACCTCTCATCCCTCATTCCTTCTTATACCTCTCTCCCTCTCATCCTTCTCATCACCCTCTCCCTCATACCTCTCATCTCTCATTCCCTCTCATACCTCTCTCCCTCTTACCTCTCATCCCTCTCTCTCCCTCATACCTCTCATTCCTCTCATAACTCTCTCCCTCTCATCTCCCTCTCATCCCCTCATACCTCTCATCCCTCTCATCCCTCACTCCCTCTCATCCCCCTTTTCCCCTCATACCGCTCTCCCTTTCATCCTCTCTCTTTTTAAAGGTTTGACAGAGCAAGTTGGAAGTCATGGATGTTGCCTGTGAAAGAGCAAAGATTTGTGATAGTTTAGTCCCTTATGCAGAAAAAAATGCTTTAACTTAAATTCTTTAACTTTAGTAGCACTGTTGAAAATGGTCTGTTATCGTAAATTCTCCACTTGCTCAGAGCAGGCTGTCACATTCTGGGGAGCAGACATGAAAATCCCTTTTATTTGTCTCCACAATAGGACAGACCCATCGCAGCTTCACCGTGGCCTAAATGTGATTTAGCATGTTAAGTGTGGAAACAGATAACACCAGGTTTTGAGATGATACTAATGCTTTTAAAACCTGCTGCTTCTACAGCTGTGTAAAGCCCTGTAATATGACACTTTCTTTCTAGCTTACCAGCCATGTTCTCCCTAAATGCAGAATGGGCCCTTCATTACCTCAATTACATATTACCTCATTAAATCACCCCAACTACCTCGTCCCCCAGTACACTGACTCTGTACCAGTACTCCTTGTATATAGCCTGCATATAGCCACGTTATGGTTATTTTATTGTGCTACTATTTTCTTTTTATCTATTTGCTAATTTTCGTACATTTGAACTGTATTGTTGGGAAAGGGCTCGTAAGCATTTCACATTAAAGTCTACACTTGATTTGATTCTACAGAGATGATGATGACAGGCATCATCTCCCAACGATCCCATTTTCTTTCTGGGCTGACCTTCTGTTCATCAGCAGGACCGTTATATTTGAGCAAAGCAATTTTGTTAGAAGAAATGGCATGTCATCAACATGGATCAGTACTTTGCAGGATGGGACTGACATTTGGATTTGTCTCAGTTTTCTTTCTTTTTTACACACACATTTGAGTCAGATTGACTCCTGCTGTACTCAGGTGGGAGTTGTCCTCTTCAGCAGAACATGTAGAACCTAATGGAAAATGTGAGCTTTTCTCTTATCGGACGTCTCGGTAGACGGGGGATGGTGAACACAAATTCTGAAAAGAAGTCTGAATGCGGAAGCCAGTAATATGCCTTACATAGACGAGAGGCTGGAGAGGAGGGACAGGGTTAGAGATAAGAGCCATCTAATCAGACACTCAAGGTTAAAGACGGTTGGATCCTTGTCTTTTATAAGCTTCACCCTGTGGAGGAGGATGAGATAGGAGAGGGGGGGGACTGCCCTTACTTACCGTCTTATACACACTGCTTTATCTGAGAAGTCGTCTGGCTGTCTGATAGCAGCTGTGGCCAGAACCTCAGCTGAAGTGGAGGAGACCGAGGTCAAGCTCCAGTCTCCAAACAACCCCTTAAGTGCTGCCATAACCACACTATTTATGCTGCTATGTCCCCCTGCTTTTATTAGGCTGAGTTTTATTCAGCAGCTTCTTGTTAAAGAAATGGTCCTTTTCACGGCCTTATTGATCATGGTTTATTCTGGTGGATGGCCTGTCAGGCCCTTGTTGCTAAGCCTTGTCCTCTCTGTTAACCTCCACTGTTGTTGTAGACAATCTATCACACGTTAACATGCATGTTGTCTGGACTCTTTAAATGATTTGTCACTGTTGGCCTAACTGAACCAAATGGACACTGTGCATGGAAGAATAGACTATTGAGACTGAGCCACAAGGACAGCTGTATGGTTATAGATATCTCAGCCTGCTCAGGATGGCCCATTATTCTGTATGATAAAATAGAGTTCTCTCTTATAACCATCTGATTGGGATATTCAGTTGTCAAGAGGTTTGTTGATGAACCAGTGAATATCAGATGTTGTGGCATATTGCAATGATTTGATTTGAAAGGCCCCTGAAGTCCTGTCCACACTAAATGTGTGCAGTAGGAGTTATCTGATCTCTGAAGTTGTGGCTGCTGTGGATTTCATGCTGATCAACACTGTGACAACATGGTGAATGTGCTGACTCTTTAAAAGACTAACCTGTCATCTAACTCCCTCTCCCCCTAACTCAGCCAACCTGTTGATAGATGGGACAGCATTGATTATCTTGGAAATGAAAGATAAACAGAGAGAGGGAGAGAGTGTTGGGTGCAGATTGACATGGGCTCAGCAATACATATGGGTGTCTATGAGACCCGTAGATCGAGGGGGTGAATGGAGACAGAGAAGATTGAAGGAGAAGCAGAGAGGCTTGGAGCTGGCAGGTTGAGGTGTGTACGGGATGAACGAGGGATTGACAGGAAGATGTTGGCGGTGGAGACAGAGAAGATTGAAGGAGAAGCAGAGAGGCTTGGAGCTGGCAGGTTGAGGTGTGTACGGGATGAACGAGGGATTGACAGGAAGGTGTTGGCGGTGGAGACAGAGAAGATTGAAGGAGAAGCAGGGAGGGTTGGAGCTGGCAGGTTGAGGCATGTACGGGATGAACGAGGGATTGACAGGAAGGTGTTGGCGGTGGAGATGTATTGGAGTGATCGATGGCTCCTATTAAAGTAGGAGAGGCAATTAAACAGAGACAATGGGAGCGTTTCTTCTTCATCTAAAATCATTGTCTCTCTGTCCACACCTCACAGCTCTGCAATGGAGTCCAACTGAAATACTGTGTGTGTGTGTGTCAAATCAAATCAAATCAAATCCAATTTTATTTGTCACATACACATGGTTAGCAGATGTTAATGCGAGTGTAGCGAAATGCTTGTGCTTCTAGTTCCGACAATGCAGTAATAACCAACAAGTAATCTAACTAACAATTCCAAAACTACTGTCTTATACACAGTGTAAGAGGATAAAGAATATGTACATAAGGATATATGAATGAGTGATGGTACAGGGCAGCATACAGTAGATGGTATCGAGTACAGTATATACATATGAGATGAGTATGTAAACAAAGTAAACAAAGTGGCATAGTTAAAGTGACTAGTGATACATGTATTACATAAGGATGCAGTCGATGATATAGAGTACAGTATATAGAGTACAGTATATACGTATGCATATGAGATGAATAATGTAGGGTAAGTAACATTATATAAGGTAGCATTGTTTAAAGTGGCTAGTGATATATTTACATCATTTCCCATCAATTCCCATTATTAAAGTGGCTGGAGTTGAGTCAGTGTCAATGTCAGTGTGTTGGCAGCAGCCACTCAATGTTAGTGGTGGCTGTTTAACAGTCTGATGGCCTTGAGATAGAAGCTGTTTTTCAGTCTCTCGGTCCCAGCTTTGATGCACCTGTACTGACCTCGCCTTCTGGATGATAGCGGGGTGAACAGGCAGTGGCTCGGGTGGTTGATGTCCTTGATGATCTTTATGGCCTTCCTGTAACATCGGGTGGTGTAGGTGTCCTGGAGGGCAGGTAGTTTGCCCCCGGTGATGCGTTGTGCAGACCTCACTACCCTCTGGAGAGCCTTACGGTTGAGGGCGGAGCAGTTGCCGTACCAGGCGGTGATACAGCCCGCCAGGATGCTCTCGATTGTGCATCTGTAGAAGTTTGTGAGTGCTTTTGGTGACAAGCCTAATTTCTTCAGCCTCCTGAGGTTGAAGAGGCGCTGCTGCGCCTTCTTCACGATGCTGTCTGTGTGAGTGGACCAATTCAGTTTGTCTGTGATGTGTATGCCGAGGAACTTAAAACTTGCTACCCTCTCCACTACTGTTCCATCGATGTGGATCGGGGGGTGTTCCCTCTGCTGTTTCCTGAAGTCCACAATCATCTCCTTAGTTTTGTTGACGTTGAGTGTGAGGTTATTTTCCTGACACCACACTCCGAGGGCCCTCACCTCCTCCCTGTAGGCCGTCTCGTCGTTGTTGGTAATCAAGCCTACCACTGTTGTGTCGTCCGCAAACTTGATGATTGAGTTGGAGGCGTGCGTGGCCACGCAGTCGTGGGTGAACAGGGAGTACAGGAGAGCTATGACCATCTGTTCTGGTTTTTAAAAAACATCATGTTTTTAAAGAACACTTCTGCCCCTCTTTCTCAATGGGACATTGCCTTGCAAATAATACATTTTCTGTGAATCAATGCTCCCACATCCTCTTAAACTGGGTCCCCCCAGCCAGCTGGCCCAGTCAGCCAGCCCAGTGCTCCATAAGTGGAACTGAGATTGTTCTTTCACAGTAGGGTTACTCAGGGAACAGCATGATGTCCTTGTTCACCAGCAGCAGACCCAGAACGTTCCTGTAAGGAATTAAAAACAGAAAAACCTCTTCACTGTGATATTACCTTGACATAACACCTTTTCACACCCTCACACTCAGACAGGACATAAATAAACATCCTTTACTCTGGCATAGCAACTAAACACTCTCTCTCTCCCGCTCTCTTCCATGGTGTTGTCTCTGGACCTGTGGATACTCTCTCTCCTGCTCTCTTCCATGGTGTTGCCTCTGGACCTGTGGATACTCTCTCTCCCTATCGTCCTGGCTTTCTTCTGGGATGGCTGGCTCATCTCTCTCCTGGCTGTGCTTACTGGCCCAGGTAAGTGCTTTATGTTTTAAAGCATTACTCACAGTCAGCTTCTGCCAGCTAAGACAAGCCTTGGGTTCTCCCACTGCCCTGGAAGTGGAGGTGGGAGGATGGGGGTGGGGGGCAGTAATTTAGAGCTGTGGGGAACGGGGAGTGCCGACCCAGGGTAAAGCCTGGGCCTTATGACACACAGGAAGGGGGAGGGGGTTGGGGTTGTCACTTTCACTGCTCAATATTCAAGACAACCAGGCATCGTTTTCAGTTCCTCCCAGGTTCTCTATACGTCTGTTTTTCCAGCTGTATTTTGTTTCAGACATCCCAGACATAAATTACAATCCATACAGCACAATTGCCAACATAACAAATAACATTGACCAGAGAGAGAGAGAGAGAGAGAACATTGAAAAGGTAAGAATTGATCCGACTCACCTTCCTCCAGCACCCAACTTCAGATTTCATGAAAGTATCTCTGGCCGCTATAGCTGAGTCTGACCTTGCTGAGTTGTGATGGGTCTCTTTGGGATATTCATTTTCCTCTCCTAAGAGAGGTATTCCTATCACTCTAAGTCTGTATGTAAAGCTGTACGAGGTCGCTTGCTTGTGTGAGTGTGTGCATGTGTGCCAGTGTGAGTGCTTGTTTGTGTGTGTGTAGGTTGTGAGACATGAGTCAAGTCAAGTAGCCTTTCAGATTGAAATGACTCTGCCTCTAAATAAAGATGTGATGCTGATGTCACTGTAATTTCAAATTGTGGATTTGATTTGTGGATAACATTTTGATCCCCTGAAAACGCTTGTGCGTTTTATGATAGCCGCAATGTTCTCGGTCTTCCAAATGAAGTTGGAGTTGAAGGTATTAAAGGTACAGGACGTAAACTAAGAATGAACTCATCAATCACACACACACACACACGCACGCACGCACGCACGCACGCACGCACGCACGCACATGCACATGCACATGCACATGCATGCACATGCACACGCAAAATGTATAATTGGAGTGGGCATTGGCCACTGAGTCAACTGAAAGGTCAGGCTTACACAGGCTGTTGTAGGAGGAGGACACATCCTCACCTGGAGAGAAAAAGACTAACAGATGAATGGATAAACCAGACAGACAGACGGACGCTGTTTCCTCTCTGTGATGTGGCTCTCCCAGTCAGAATGTCTCAGTCAGAGCTGTAGGGTGGTGCTTCTATGTGGAGAGTAGGAGACGATGGGGGGGGTTGCCCTCAAAACTTTTGCTGGGGATAAGGATAACATATGAAAAGTATCTATCTGTATGAGTTGAGAATTAGGTCAACAACCACCCAGTCATATCAGTGTTGACAAGTTTCTGTTTGATCACTGCTCCCCCTGGTGGTGAGAACAGCATCTCCTCTAGTGGACTAGCCTACTAGTGGAACCCTCATACTACATACGCATATAGCTCTTTATTAGGTTGAGTATTGCTCTATTCTTTATTTACATTAATGGACTTAATGGACCTCTTGTTTGAAGTCTTATCCCCTAATGTTTGGGGTTCCTGATTGTTCAATGTTTTGTTCATTGTCAGTTATCTTACTGATCAACCACTGAAAGTCCTGTGTGGTTCCCTGTATGCTGTGGTTTCCTGTATGCTGTGGTTCCCTGTATGCTGTGGTTCCCTGTGTGGTTCCCTGTATGCTGTGGTTCCCTGTGTGGTTCCCTGTATGCTGTGGTTCCCTGTATGCTGTGGTTCCCTGTATGCTGTGGTTCCCTGTGTGGTTCCCTGTATGCAATCACAGAGCTAATGAACGTGGCACAAACTTGTGCACATGAAACAAACAAATCCCTGATAATGACAGATGACTGTTTGGAGAGGACAGACAGACAGACAGACAGACAGACAGACAGACAGACAGACAGACAGACAGACAGACAGACAGACAGACAGACAGACAGACAGACTCTAGTTCCCGTGGTGTGCTGCTGCTCAGTCAAGCTCCTACACTACTACTGTTAATATTAGCTGTTTATTTCAATGAGAGGTCAGCCAGTGTTATTGTACCTTGTCCCTCTCCCTCCCTGCCCCTGCTGTACCATGCTACTCCACTAGATGGTAGAGGATAGACATGAATAAGTGGGATAGCAGCTCTGGATGTGCAGGGTGCTTCTGACTGCTGTGCTTCCTGATGTCTCTGTGTTTCATCAGATTGCTGTGTGTGGCCTTTAGTCAAACAGGATCAAAGACAACATTTACCCCCGATCCAACCCTGCTGTGATGCACCCTCACTGGCTGTCACATCTAAGAGGTGAGAGAGTGAGGGTTAGCTCAATGTCAGTGTGGGACAACTGCGTGATGGACCTGCTGATAGGTGTGTTGCTGTTTAGTGTCGGTCTGTGTGTGTGTACTGTGTAGGTGGTGTGGGTCAATCTTTTCACCTGGGTTGATTGATGCCATTAGCATCTGCCATTTTTCTCTGTCCCTGTTGTACTTCCTGACATCTGTCAGACAGCCAAACTGCCTCTACAGTGCCCTGCAATGGGTGCACTGGGGCTTTGAGACGTGATTGGTATGGAAGGCTGAGGCTGTGGGGCATAAAACAATCAACATGACAAGTGACAGGCTAAGTGCATTAAAATGTTACTAATCCATTGTGCACAATCGTTGATTGTCCATGTCACTCTGATTAGCTGGAGACCTAGGCAGGGAAGGAGAGGCAGAAAGGAATCAATTCCTCTTTTTGTAAAAAAATAACGCATGAAGTGGTTTTATTTTTAGCTTTCGTCAATTGTACCCTTACTGACTGACGGCTGGACTGAATACCTCAAGTTCAGGGCATTTGTTTAGCCAGACACAAACTACAGCCTGAATGTGATGGAGGGATTCAGAGAGAGAGGGAGAGAGAAAGAGAGGAACCGGCAGCCATTAGGTACTACACTTGTTTTTCAGCCTGCCACACGTACAGGAGATATCCAGGGCATTTTGAAGAGGTTATGAGACATCCACTGTTATGAGCTGGGCCCAACCATTTAGATGCGGTCATAACAATGGTCGTTGTGGCTGTCCGTTTATGATGCGTGAGTCTACGTGTGTGTTTAGTTTATACAGCTAATAATCTGACCCGGCCTGAGACACAGAGGAACAGCCTACGTCCACTACCCCTCTGCTACAGGCTGATACAACTCATGTCTGACAGCTGCATATAGTAGCTTTAGGAGCACATCATTATTAGTTCCTCTACTATGGAACAGCATAGTCGCTGTTGTCTTCACGTGCATCTTCAACATGGGAGATCCTTTTGTGGTCACTATTTCAAAGGAAAGTGTATTGAGCGTCAACAAGCCTTCGTGTTGTATTAAAGTCATGTTGGGATCATGTTCTTGCTCATAGTCTTGGTCAATGTTACAGTCATTATCTGGTCCAAATCTGGTTGTCCAGTAGATTGGTTGTTTTAACAGTTAATATCAGTGTAAATGGAAGGTGACTCTATTAGATGGAGTGCAATTAGAGAACAACGTTCCTGACCGTTGATGTGTGATTAATATGTTATGCTTGTTTCCTGTCTTTATTACCTAGTTCAAGTCTCACTGGCCACAGCCAATATCTTCCTGCCTTTCAGTAGCCCTTGGAAGTGCAGGCCTATGAATCCAGTAGTTTTGTTTGAGTAATACTGTTGTTAATGTTCCACCTCATTTTGTATCTTGCCCCCACCTCCATGTCTGTCTGTCTGTTTGTCTGTCCTTCCATCTTCTCTCTCTTGGTCTCTCTTTCTCTACTGTGTTGACATTGTTGATATTCCCATTGCAGATCTGGTCTGTGTATTCTGTATCCTGCAGCTGCTGTGTCCACATGAAGAGCGATTCCCTCCGTGTCCTCTCACTGTTCTAGGGCTGTCACGTTCTGACCTTTATTTCCTTTGTTTTGTATTTATTTAGTATGGTCAGGGCGTGAGTTGGGTGGGCAGTCTATATTTGTTTTTCTATGATTTGGGTATTTCTATGTTTCGGCCTAGTATGGTTCTCAATCAGAGGCAGGTGTCATTAGTTGTCTCTGATTGAGAATCATACTTAGGTAGCCTGGGTTGCACTGTTTGTTTGTGGGTGATTGTCTATGTTGATGGCTTGTTTCAGCGCAGCTCACATTAGCGTCACGGTTGTTATTTTGTTTACTGTTTTGTATAGTGTGTCAGTGTTCAGTTCTTTCTTTAATTAAACATTCAACATGAACACATATCACGCTGCATATTGGTCCTCCGATCCTTCTCGCCTCTCCTCTTCAGATGAAGAGGAGGACGACCGTGACAAGGGCTGGATTCTGCCTGCTCAATATTACGGGTTTTCACAGTAGGAGAGAGAGGCTATATTCTTAGAGCAATATTCAGCTATCACAACAATTGCAGTTATAATGCAATCTTGTTCCTGTAGACACAACATAATCTCACCTCTTGCTGTGACTCAGAAGGCCATTGACACAGGTAATGCATTGGCCCTGGTGAGAGACATTGGTTATTCTGGGGGTGCTTTCACCTGCTAGGATCTGTATTAATGTTGGTATCTATGCATTTAGTATTCATCAATGCCACAGCAGAAGTTGTCGCAAGCAAACATTTATCCTAATATATATATATATATTTTTTGGCATGGTGTTGTCTGTATGCCAGAGGCTAATGAAATCCTAATGAGTCATTTTCGGGGGGTGTTTGGCTCTCGTGTTGTTTTCATACACTTATCATACTGATAAGGTGTGATATATCATGTTTTCATACACTTATCATACAGATAAGGTGTGATATATCATGTTTTCATACATTTATCATACTGATAAGGTGTGATATATCATGTTTTCATACATTTATCATACTGATAAGATGATATATCATGTTTTCATACATTTATCATACTGATAAGGTGTGATATATCATGTTTTCATACATTTATCATACTGATAAGATGATATATCATGTTTTCATACATTTATCATACTGATAAGGTGTTGATATATCATGTTTTCATACATTTATCATACTGATAAGATGATATATCATGTTTTCATACATTTATCATACTGATAAGATGATATATCATGTTTTCATACATTTATCATACTGATAAGGTGTTGATATATCATGTTTTCATACACGTATCATACTGATAAGGTGTTGATATATCATGTTTTCATACATTTATCATACTGATAAGATGATATATCATGTTTTCATACATTTATCATACTGATAAGGTGTTGATATATCATGTTTTCATACACGTATCATACTGATAAGATGATATATCATGTTTTCATACATTTATCATACTGATAAGGTGTGATATATCATGTTTTCAGACACTTATCATACTGATAAGGTGTGATATATCATGTTTTCAGACACTTATCATACTGATAAGGTGTGATATATCATGTTTTCAGACATTTATCATACTGATAAGGTGTGATATATCATGTTTTCAGACATTTATCATACTGATAAGATGGTGATATATCATGTTTTCAGACATTTATCATACTGATAAGATGATATATCATGTTTTCAGACATTTATCATACTGATAAGATGTTGATATATCATGTTTTTTAGATTGAGATTTCATTTATTTTCTCTCACAAGGAAATCCATTTTCAGTGAAAAGCCGTGGAAGCATAAACATTATCTACAAGCATGATTCATTGGTAGAGAATCATGATATATTATAGATGCGTGACACACCAATCCCCTAAACAGCTTAACTTCATCGTTTATGCTTTAATGCCTATCTTTTTCCAGTTTTGCCTTAACTGTCAAAACCGACACGTCCAGAACCAGATGGAACACTGTGACTAATCATCTGTTAACGTTTCCATGCTGGCAACAGCTGAGAACTTCACGCTGCGGGTCTGTTACTCAGAGAAGAAAAGGGCAGAACTTCAGAACGGAGGACAGCACACCAGCCGAGTGTGTTTGGGCTGCGTGGATAGTCTGTGGGTTTATTGAGTACAGATTTCACGTTGCTACTGTCTGGAGTCAGTCCAGTCCAGTGTGTTTGGGCTGCGTGGATAGTCTGTGGGTTTATTGAGTACAGATTTCACGTTGCTACTGTCTGGAGTCAGTCCAGTCCAGTGTGTCTGTGTCTCTCCAGAAAAGCGTCTCTCTGAAGACGCCTCGGATAGCGGGGAGGGGACAGATATGTTGTGGTGTGTGGGAGACACTGATATTGAAACGGTTTTAACTGCAGGGGAGGTAAGTCTGTTTTGGTGTTTAATATTAAAAAGCAAACAAACTCCCCCGCATAAATAAACCCCTCATCAAACAGAGCCACTCAGTCGAGATAACTCACTTAGAAACACTCTCTCAAATCAACTTTAGTGGCTGAGGTTCTGCAGACAGCAGCATACTAAAACCAAAACTAACAGCGCTTTATCATCAAGGCTAATGAAGAGGCAAGTGTTAAAATCGTGCATCCTGGGACCTAACCTCCCACTAAGATATAAAACAAATCAAATCACATCCTTATAAGGCACAGGAGCTAGAGAAAAGATAGAAGAATGAAGAAGAGAAAATGAAAAGTCATTCACTGTGCTTCCACCATAAGAAGAAGAGAAAATGAAAAGTCATTCACTGTGCTTCCACCATAAGAAGAAGAGAAAATGAAAAGTCATTCACTGTGCTTCCACCATAAGAAGAAGAGAAAATGAAAAGTCATTCACTGTGCTTCCACCATAAGAAGAAGAGAAAATGAAAAGTCATTCACTGTGCTTCCACCATAAGAAGAAGAGAAAATGAAAAGTCATTCAAAGTGCTTCCACCATAATGGCTTTAGTCAGATTACTGGTTACTAGTTATGGTCGTTTCCCTATCTCAGCATAGATCCGCAAATACTAAACATTCCCTTTCAAAATCCAATCAAAGAGTATTTGTGACGAGCACAGGATACAGCAGGTGTTAGCAGTACAATGAAATACTTGCTTGCAAGCTCTCTCCTTGCCTCCCACTAAACCTTATTAAAAGAGACAACGTGTCATCAATTAACTGAAAGCATTGATTTATAGAAGGTGGCCAGATCAGTTTGGTATTGTTGATGTGAATGGAGATGAGGAGGGAATGGAGACCACAGAGCCACAGGGAGTGGAGTTGGCAAATGGGTAATCCTATATACCCAGCTGGGGGGGGGGGGGGGGGTGTTTAAATCAGTCAGAAGCAGTTGTAGAGATCAGAGGGAATGCTGTATATAAAACCCCAGCCCCAGGAGGAGCTCACAACGGTTCAATTCCAGTTCATCTGCTTCCCAAAATCATAATCTCTCTAATCAAGTAATGCACATTGGAATTACAGCCATTCATTGGCTACTCCCTCTGAGAGGCCTTGTGAGGTTTTCCCCCATGATATTTATTTATTTCTCTCTCTCTCTCTCTCTCTCTCTCTCTCTCTCTCTCGTATATTTTCCTCTTTCCATCCATCTCTCTTTCCTACTTCCCTCTCTCTGTCCATGCATTGGGCACTATCTATCTACCAGATTATGAGAGCCACAGGGGAGCGCAAACACATGAGTAGAACAAGAAAGAGAGGGAGAAACACATCTCACTCAGCCAGTTCTATCCAGTTTCCCCAAGAGGATTTGGTGTTTGAACTAAATGTTGTGAAAAGCGTTGATTCCTCACTTTGAGACTGACCCGGCCCACCCCCTGAGTCTCTCATCTCTCCACTGTTGTACTTAGAATAGCGGCTCCACCTGTGGGCGCCAATAGATCATTTTAGGATAGTTACTTCTAAAGAGTTGTGAGGGGCTGCTGAAACCCATAGAGAGAACTCATGATGGAGAACTGAGGAACAGGAGTCATGAACACCAATCTATAATTGATCTGAAGACCTTGAGGAACATAATGTTTTAGTGAGGACATTGTTACAGGGAAGAGCCTCCCTTTCTTTGTGCAGATAAGTGGTGTAGTTGTGAGATAAGTATGTCTCATCTCCTATCTTTGTGATGGCCTCTTCTGTGAAGGCATTGGCGTATGAGTGTATTGGCAGTTAGTAACTAAACTGAAATTGTGCATTGCACCAGCTACTGTGCTGGAGTGTGTATAGTCTGAACAGGTATAAAGCCAAGAATGGTGATTTACTGGTGATTTACTGGTGATTTACTGGTGATTTACTGCCTCCCACAGTTATGGAATGTTTGCTCAGAAGTATAAGTAATTGTCTGACTCTTTCTGCTGACCTGTATGGAATTCTGTCATCCTTCCTGAACCCATAGCAAGCCCTAGTTGGTGCTGCACATGCTAAAACAAGCTTTGGAATAAGTATGCCCTCTATCCAACTCTATGGTATGTCCACGTGAGCTAATATAACCTTGCCTGAGAGCAGACAATGCCTG